>NC_077243.1:73262749-73562749 GCF_947179165.1 Solanum dulcamara | reverse complement strand
TTGATACATAAGTTATTTTCATGATATATCGCTAGTTGATACAAACCAAACATTGTAGTATCAATAAAACTTATGAATCAGCTTATAACACCTAATATATCATGAACACAACAAAAATAGCAGTAAAACTTATGTTTTACTAATACATTTTGTGTTTGATTTGTATCAACTAGCGATGTATCATAAAAAGGACTTATGTAATAAATCGCGATCTATCAGCATCATTTCTATGTATCAGAAGAGGAATTTTTGAATTTTTTACAAATGGTAGGGAATAATTGAAAATATATAAATATAAGGTGTGTAATTTGATAATTTTTTCACCAAAGAAAAATGTCCAACAATTGACTTATTTTGAAATTGAGAGAGTACCAGATATTAAAAAACATTAAAAAATAAAACTAAAAGATTTTACTTGAAGAAAGTTTTAGGGAAAATACTATGGTGTCAACGGGACGGTTCTATCGTTTGTTTTTTTAAAATTAATCATCCCAATTTTTTTGGTATTTTATAATGTATAGCCAAAGTTAGATTTTTAAAACCATCCCAATCATATCGGCTCTCTTTGATATCGATACGGTATGATTAATTTTTGATTTTTTTACTTTGAAAGTATCACTTCAAAATAACCATTATTAAAATATTCCTTTCGCAAGTGTATTCTTGAAGAAATACTTCAATTCTTCATCAAGAAGTCAAGAATGTAAAACATTGTTGCCGTATTGTTTGATCTAAAACTTTCAATAGAAGTATTTGCAGAAATTTTTTAGTATTGTTTAAACCTAATTAATTAAACGCTAACTAAAAGGCGAAATCTATTTCAGTAGAGGTATGATGTCGATGGCCCGAGGTAGAGCACTCAATGGGTTAGGGTGGCCTCATTTCGCCTTCAAAGTCATCCAGTCACCAGAGGCCTAAGACCTAGATTTTTTTTATATATTTGAAAAATATTATAAAATATATTTATATAACATATTGTTAATATATAAAATATATTTGTATACATGTAAGGTTATTCAGTTCGGCTTGAATATTTTTTGATTTTTTTATAAATTAAAACGTCCGTCTCAATTTTTTGGGATGGTTATACGCTTAAATAAAAGCATGTGATTTTATTGAAAAAACTAATATAAATCGATTCGGTAAGTTCGATAAATTTTTCATATTCTTTTGACACCCCTAAATAATACACTACATAAGTTACTCATATTTATTTTACTTTTTCCCTTTTTTGGTTTAGTAGAATACCTAAAAACCCTTTTAAATTTACCGTGTTATATTTAAATCTATTTTATACTATACCTGGTCATAATAATCCCCGTACTTGTCTTCTTCTTCTTCTTCTTTTTTATAATCGCTACCCCTCAAACAATAATTAATCATAATTACCTCCTGTACTTGGCTTTTTATAATAGTTACCCCCTCAAATTAAATAATATTGGATAAAAAATTATCACGATCCAAGCCTAGGACCTAGCCGTGATAAGGCGAATGAGACACCCGGAGGTACCTCACCCAAGCCTATTAGCATTCATTAAACATTTCATTGGTAATGATAAACAAATCAAGTGAAAAACAAAAGGGATGTAGGGACTAAGGAGCTTCACATTTAATAAGAGTCAAAGGCAACATAACATCTTTTTCTATGTTCAACCATACCTTCTACATTAAAGACTTGGTGGGGGCTAGGACATGTCCCTAGCTCAGCCTCAAAATAAGTGTCAAGAAATACCTTAATAAAAGCCTTAATGTTCTACATAACATAAGCTTAGAATAAAAAGGATGTTATTCCCGAACCATGGGAACTCACCATAAGCAATCTTCAAACTAATTCGAGCTAGCCACGTGGAGGAGGTCGAGGAGCGACGTCGGTTCCTACATGGTGATATCATGTAGGCAAAAGTATGCGTTAGTACTTTGAATATACTAAATATGTGAGTATGCTATGAAATGAAGAACATAAGAGAGACATGAGTAAGCAATATGCATAAGTGAATGCATGAATTAGACATCATCATATGAAACCCTAAAATATTCATTTTGTGGAAAAGTGACCATAACCTACATTTAAGACCATGCGAGCTATTACATGGAATCCAACATAAGCTCCTACGTTGGTATGGGGAGACTACTTGCCGGGTAGAACTCCATTCAGGTTACATTCAATTATTTAATATTTGGTGGTTACAAAGGCCTAGCCGACAAGGGCTCCTATGGTGGCACATAGTTAATGCAACATGAGACTTCACTTAAGAACCCCTTAGGTCGAGTCCCCATCTACATGCTACATTCGGTGCTAGGTCAAATTCCACGGAATAACATTTATATATCATAATAACATAAGCATTGTATAACTTTAGACATCAAATCATCATTGGTGGAATAGCTCATTAAAACCTTTGGTTTATAATATCATCATGACTACCATGCCCTATTTACCGTTCTACTAATGAACCTTGATTTATAAGAAAATAAGGTCTACAATTAGTGATGACATTCTGGGTACCATGCTAATCGGAACTTGTATTTTGGAAAAATGTTCAAAAGCATTGACGACCTATAGGGAGGTCAAACGTGTCATATCATAACGTTAAACATTTCATTTGATTCAATGTGAGAATTGTCCTTTCACATTGAAATCTTACTTTGGCTAAGAAGCCCTTTCATCAATCAATCATTTCATAAAGACTCCCCTTCATAAGCATTTACTTCATAACATTCATTGGAGTTAAACTTCATTTCAACTTTACTTTATCATAGGAAACTAGGTGTGTTCATTTTAAAAAGACTTTCAAATACATTTAAAGGATACGTGTATGCATGAGAGTGATATGAATGCATCCAATAAACATCTTAAAAACAACCCACCATATGCACTTTAAAACTACCTTTCAAACCTTCATATAAGAACACTGATAGTCCATCCATTTCATGTAAATAAGAATCTACATAAGTCAATATAGATAAATAAACTTCAAATATTCAATAATCTATGAATTTGGAATCGTAGTATGAAAATTCATAAAAATTCATCACTTGAAATTAAGAGTTAATATACATATATATATATATCAATAGGAGTAAATAAACTTAAAATATACCATAATCTATGCATTGGGAACCATCATGTAAAATTCCATAAGATTTCATCATTTAAAATTGATATACTAAGTTGAGAAAACATTTGAGCTCCATGGGTGGAAGAACCCATGAATGAAAACCCACATACCTTAGAGTGAAACTTTAAGAAAACTTAATTCCTTGTCTTCAATGAGGAGCCTTGAATCCTTTGAGTTTGAGAGAAAAATTGGAGGGGATGATTTCAGAGAGAGGAGGATGAAGTTTAGCGTTTTGGGAGGTGAAAGACTGAAAAGAAATGACCCAAAATGCGTCCAAGTTTGTAAATATAGATATTAGGTAATTTTCCCAAATTGTCCCTACAAAATCTGAAAAACTGGACAAGTCTGCGACAGGTCTGCGATGCGGACGTGTCGCGTACCTTTTTGGTCGACAAAAAAATGAAATCTGGAAAAATTGTCCAAGTTCGCTGCAAGTCCCCGAGGCGGACTTGTCGCGGACCTCTCTGGTCAACCAAGCATAACTTTTGACTCCAAACTCGGAAAAATATAATCTTAGTGGCGTTAGAAAGAAGACTCAAAGACCTTTAATTTGATAAGTTGTGGGCTACCTAATTTCTTTATATTCTAGGAGATATGGTCGTTTGAAGTTGACCCTTATACGAACTCATTCAGAAATTTAGCCGATAAAAATTCTTTGGAATCGGCTTGGTGTTAGAGATCCCTTATGATTCTAAAACACATCTAATACTCTTAAAATACTTAGGAATTGATCCTAACTCATATATACCCCATACGCCTAAAAGAATGGTTCGAGTCTTGATATATAAATTTTCGAGATGTTACAAAAATGCTCTTATCTAGGTGGTTCAAAATCGAATCGAAATCAATAAACCGAATTGAAAAGAAGTTATTGATTATCGATAATGGGTTTTTAATTTAACGATTTTAGTAATGGTTTTAATTTTCTTTATTATCGACTTATTGGTTCTTAACGGGTTAATCGATAACCCGATAGTTACTTAATAATTTATATTTATTATCATTCGATATATAAAGTTCTTTACTTAGGGTTTAGTTTTCATACTTTTATTTCTGACTGTCTCAAACTCTTGATTATTCTACAATGTCTTGCATTTGCTTTTGAGCAAAACACATATCCCTCCTCTTACCTACTTAACCTTAATGCATGACCTCCTAGTAAACTAGAATTTCCTTATTTTCCCTGTTTTTCTAATTGACATTCAATAGTATTATTCGTTTGCATATATCTTAATGACATAAGGAATTGTTAAACAAAAAAAATTAGTCATCAAATAGTTGCAAGAAAATTATTTCATTTTTTTCATTTGTCGCATTGTGATGAAGAGGGTATTTGCACAACTCATAACAAGTGGACCTATTTGATAGACCAGCCAAGCAGAAGTCTTATGCTCTTGGTCAAGTAGATTTTGCAAAAATCCACTATGAGACGTGGCAACTCTGGATTGGCTACAACAGAGGAAATCAAATTGTCTAGATTTTTAAGACATAATAATAATGTCTCTCACAAAAACAAAAAAAAAAATCTAGTCACATTTTGTGGTGTTGAAATGCAAAAACTTAACAAATAGTCATCCACCAATGAGGAAACAGATAATGATATTTTAGGATAAGGACTTTTTAGTCCTACAAAGTCATATATATAGACTTGGTCTTTTTGAACTCCTCCGAAAGGAAGGATGGCAATTTGGAGCTTGGGCTACTCAACCGATAGGAATAGGGGCTTGTTTCCACAACTGAAAGAGAATCTGCTGCAAGATCATGTAACTCAAGCCATAAATCAAATATTCTTTCAGTGTAGTAGCAGCCTTCAAGAATATTTCATTTTATTTCTACAATGGCTGCTTCTACAATGGCTCTATCTTCCCCGTCTTTCGCCGGAAAGGCGGTGAAACTCTCACCATCTTCCTCTGAAATCACTGGAAATGGAAAAGTCACAATGAGGAAGACTGTTACCAAGGCCAAGCCTGTCTCCTCTGGTAGCCCATGGTACGGTCCTGATCGTGTCAAGTACTTGGGCCCATTTTCTGGTGAGTCCCCAAGCTACTTGACTGGTGAATTTCCTGGTGACTATGGATGGGACACTGCTGGACTTTCAGCCGACCCAGAAACTTTTGCTAAGAATCGTGAGTTGGAGGTGATCCATTGCAGATGGGCTATGCTTGGAGCTCTAGGTTGTGTCTTCCCCGAGCTCTTGGCCCGTAATGGTGTCAAGTTCGGTGAAGCTGTTTGGTTCAAGGCTGGATCACAGATTTTCAGTGAGGGTGGACTTGACTATTTGGGCAACCCAAGCTTAGTCCATGCACAAAGCATCTTGGCCATTTGGGCTTGTCAAGTTGTGTTGATGGGAGCTGTCGAGGGTTACCGTATTGCTGGTGGGCCTCTTGGTGAGGTTGTTGACCCACTTTATCCTGGTGGTAGCTTCGACCCATTAGGCCTTGCTGATGACCCAGAGGCTTTTGCTGAGCTAAAGGTGAAGGAAATCAAGAATGGTAGACTTGCTATGTTCTCAATGTTTGGATTCTTTGTTCAAGCTATCGTTACCGGAAAGGGTCCATTGGAAAACCTTGCTGACCACCTTGTTGACCCGGTTAATAACAACGCCTGGTCTTATGCCACAAACTTTGTCCCCGGAAAGTAAAGTTGGAGATTATATATGAATTTTTATCAATAGTGTAGCTCTCAATTATATTTTTTGTTCTACATATTTTATTGCCTTTCTTCTTGTTTTTAAGCATTATGAAAAGTAATTACAGACAACCTATATATTTGATTACCAACATATATTTTTCTTGACAATTTGAAGGAATGAGCTTGGATATAATCAATTTGGACTAGTTGTATTTAATCACACTAAGCAGCAGTATGAAAACCAAGTTTGCTTTTGTATCTCTTCAACTTGTTTGAATTCACAACATGTTCATGCGGTAAAGTTGTTTTCATGCGGTAAGGAGTTAATGGATATTTGAGCTAGGAAATAATATCGATTATGCAGAAATGTGTACGATAAGACTACGTACAATAATTCTTGTGATTTGACCTTTTTCTCGAACCACACCCATATGGACATATAACATAATTAATGCACTGAATTGCCCTTTTTTTAGAAGATAGTTTTAAATATATATAATATAGTAATTAGTTTACAACAAATATAGTCATGTTTTATTACATTCAAAAAGCTTAATATAATTTACCTATACATGAGCTATACACTGATTATTCAATTTCGACCAACCCAATCTCTTTTAAATAGTCCCAAATTTTAGATATGAAATCCTCTCATTGTTTTGAGTCTTTTGATATATAATTTGCTTGAAATGATTCACGTTTACGGTACGTTGAATTTAAAGAAGAAGAGGAGGAAGATAGAAGGGGAAGAGGAAGAGGAAGAAAAAGGACGAAGCAGCAACAACAGAAGAAGACGAAAAAAAAGGATGAAGAAGGAAGAGGAAGCAGGAGCAATAAAAGACGACGAAGAATGAGGAAGAAGACGATGTGGCACGGTCATTTTTTAGGAAAAAATAGGGTCGAATGGCTATTTTAGGTAATTTAAATAAATAACTAAAACGATGGTATGTAAATTTCAAGGACTGACATTTTACATAATTTGCCCCTTTTTTTCTCCCTCTAGAGCTTCCTTAGGAGAGAGTCCCCACTTTTGGAAATTATTATGGAAAATCATATCATATATATACTTAAGAATCAATATTACAAAATGTAGTTTTAAATATTTACTACTTATAACATTTTATTTATAAGTCTTAACATAGCTGTATTTATTTAAATTTAGTTTAAATTAATTCCTGTTTAATTTATTTAAATTAATTATTTTTTACATATTAAAATATTAAGGGATAACTGCGCATTAATTATCCTGTAACTACAATCAATGGATTCCTTTATTTTTTTACTGATACACGCAACCTACCCACCCACGTCCCACACCCCCTCACGTTTCTTCTACATCCACCCTCGTCGCTTTCTCCTTCCTTTCACTTTCTTCAATTCCTTTCAACATCAGTCAAAAAAAAACTCAATCTTCTTCTACACGACTTCTTCAGTTTATCCACGATTTCAAGAAGAAATTTTTGTATCATGAAGAAAAATCAAAAAGATGCTCATAAACCTCGAAAGAGTCTTTGATTTTCACAGGATGAAGTTAATGTAGAGATCCAACTGTCAAGTTTTAATAGTTTAATCGAAACACCAGTCAGCACAACGGTGAAGATGAATGTCACATCCTGGGGAAGAACGTAAATAATTTGAAGAGTAACAAAGCCCAGCAAAACACAAGAAGAAACAAACACTCATGAAGAAACAAAGCCCAGCAAAAAATAAAGAAATCATGGCCAAGGGGCAAAAAGAAAAAAATGGTGGAATCTCCTTCATATGGATATTCGGAATCAGCTTCTGATTTTTTTTAGTGAAAAACAACCCAAAAGGTCAAAGTCAGTTCTTAAGGATGAGACCTCAAAACTCTCCAAAAAAGACTTGGTTCAAGTCTGAAAGGGGATTCAAAATCCCCAAATCAAAAAAGATCAAGACTGTTATTAAGGTATTTTTGTCAATAAATAATTTTACATAGTTTGATTTATTTTTTGTGTGAAGACCCTGTTTTGAAGCTAGTATGAAATTACTATGAAATTGATATGAATTTGATACAATATAATTTTTAGTTGAAATGTATTTATTGACATGAAAATGGTATTTTGTTTTTCATATTCCTGTGTATAAATGTGCATAGAGTTTTTGTTAATATGTTTTATAGTGGACTCAAATTGGTTCAAATCTGACTTTTGATATAATGTAAAAGTATGTTGGATTGAAATTGGTATGAATTTTGTAGTTGTAAATAAACTGGTATGCACTGTATTATTACAATTGACATAATGTGATAACATTTTGATTTTCTTTAAATTTTGTATTTGATATGAATTTTATATGCTATGATGCATAATAAGAATGAAATTGGCATACACTTACGTGTTTTGTCATTTATATTATCCCATTTTTTGGTTAAATCATGACTTGATACAATTTATAAATAGTTGGGTTGAAATTTGAATAAGTTTGATATTTTTTGTATTTGACATGAAATTGGTATGAATTTTGTAGTTGTCATATAGTTGGCTTGGATTGTGTACTCTGTGAACATAAGTGGCATGAAAGTAACATGAAATTGGCATAATTTTGTAAGATATCAGATTTATAATCTAGATTGATATGAAATTTATATGCTATGATGCATAATCACCATGTAATTGATATGATTATTCAGACTTACTTTTTTGTGTTTTATATTAAAGCAAATTGGATTAAATTTGATTAAGATTGATATTTTTTTGCATTTGGCATGAAATTGATATAAATTTTATAGTTGTCATATAGTTGGCATGAAATATGTACTATGTGAACATAAGTAGCCTGAAAGTGACATGAAGTTGATATACGAAATATATAATGAACAAGAAATTGTATATATGTGGCATGTATATGGTATGAAGTTAATATGAAATTCTTAGTATGTGTATGTAATTGGCATGAAATCATATTTCAGGAAAGAAAGCGATATACACTGGCAATCATGCACCAATATGAAGGTTTTCGCCGATCTGAAGACCTTTTTAAGTGAAGACAATTTCCAACAGTTTTTGCAATCTCCTTTCGGTTACTTCAATGAATTACTCTTTATCAAGGTTTAACTGCAACTTCTATCTATTACTCCTCGAGACCGATAGTCACATGGAAGAAATGTTCATTATCAATGTAGATTGGGATTGTGTACTTCATCACAAAATTTATTCCAATTATGTAGATGATATCAATTTTATTGCTATGTAATTTGTATATCAATCGAATCAAAAATTTGAACTTCATAAAAAATTCATGCCACATATAATTTGTATATCAATCAAACAAAATTCAAATTAATAAACTCAGATGTTACCATCCTTAGGAAATCATTTTTTTAAAAAAAAAAAACAATAAGGAAAACCATACAGAAAAACTGAACTATTCTTTGTTAATCTATTTTTTCAAGAACAGAAAATATTAGATAATTGAGTAACCAACTTGTACAATTCCACCTACCATCATATTGTATCGGTATCAACATGAATCTTTTCATGATAATGTGAATTGAAATTTCTTTCAAAAATTAAACCAATAACTCGTTTAACAATAAAAAAATACGAGATTGTAGCAATGAGTAAGGAATTGTAGTGATACTCCCAGTTGTGCAACAATTGCTTTAACCAGACCAACAAACAGAGTATAGACTCATATATGATGTCCTCCATTTGGAAGCCGACATATTTTCATGCGTCGTAATAACGACAGTGATGTGAGTTATGCAATTAT
Source organism: Solanum dulcamara (assembly GCF_947179165.1). Taxonomy (NCBI): domain Eukaryota; kingdom Viridiplantae; phylum Streptophyta; class Magnoliopsida; order Solanales; family Solanaceae; genus Solanum; species Solanum dulcamara. The sequence continues at coordinate 73,553,267 of NC_077243.1, read as the reverse complement.
CATACTAAATTCATGCAAATTTCATACGTAGTTATTTAAATTCATTAAAATTTAATACAAACACAAACCATGCCACACATATCTAAGCTATACAAATTTCATACAACTTTAAACTATCACGCACTCATACATGAAATTTTCTTACTAACTTTAAAGTACAAAAAAAATCAATTATACAAATTTCATTTCAAATTCACACAAAGTCAATTACATTCAATTCTTTTTGGTCCACATACAAACCATAACATACATATCCAATAACACGCTCAACTCGCTCGATCATAAAATTACTTTCGGGATTTTCTATGGCTCAGTCTTTTACTGTTACGCACAACGGAAACTTGAGGAAAAAATCAACATTACATTTCTTTTGATCCAAGTATACTCTTACACCCACATCATTATGTATGCAAATGAGTGGACAGCGTTCGTTCACAATATACTTAATCTCAAGTTCGTTGACAGTCGTATCTACTCTTAGTTGTGCAGCAATTGCATTAACCAGTCCAACAAACAGAGTACTAGATTCATATCGATGCCCTGCATTTGGAATCCCACATATTTCCCTGCTTTCGTAATAAAACAAGTCAGTTGAATTATACAATTATCATACTAATTTCATATAAAATTCTTACACAATTATTTAAATCCATTATATGATACAAATACAAATCATGCCACACATATCCAAGATATAAAAAGTTCATACAACTCTAAAATTATCACGTACTCACACATGAAATTTTTTTACCAATTGTAAAGGACAAAAAAAAAATCAATTATACAAACTTCATTTCAAAATTAGACAAAGTAATTTTAGACTCGAATCCATCTTAGTCCACATACAAACCATGCCAGACATATCCAAATTATACAAACTCCATACAACTCTAAATGATCACGTACTCAGACATGACTTTTTTCTTAAAAGCTTTTAAAAAATACACAAAAAATAACACATATCCACACTTCATACAACTGTAAGGACTTATAAAATCATTATACAAAATTCATACACTCTTTTATTACTTTCAGTCAAATGTACTACACAAAAAAAAAGTCATTTATAGCCAAACTATATAATATCCATACTACTCATGACGTTTATCTACTAACAGATTAATTTGCTTTTACCAACTTTTACAGACAAAAAGATATACCAAAAAATATTATAATTTAATTTTAAATATTAAAAATTATACAGATTTTGCACCACATCTATACACACAACAACAAATAGTGCATCTCTGTGTAATTTAAAATAGAAAGATTTTCATATCAAAAACACATTCAACCACAGAATCACATTATAAAAACGCAATTATTTGAGAAAAAAATACATAAACCAATGACTTGTTTTGAAACTGTAAGATGACAGAGTTTCGAAAAAAATACAAAAAAAAATTGAATGGATAACCAACCTGAACAATCTCACCTACCACCGTGTTGAATTAATATAGACATCAAACTTTCATTTTCCATTTGAATACCAACTGAATTCGATTGTAAAACCCACACAAAAAATTCTTCTGAATTGGTAAGAAAGAAGGAGATTAAAAAGGTTCGAAAAACATAAAAAAAATTTATCAGAAATGAATATATCTAACCACATCAACTAATTGAGTAATTTAAGGACAGTAAAATTTGTTTTACAATTACAACAAATCAACTGATTGAGAAAATTGAAGTTTTTAATGTTGAGGATTGATGGGAATCCCAACTTTTATGGTAACTAAATACAATACCCTTTTTAATTCCTTTTTTATTAATTATTTATATTCATCTTTTAATACTTTAATTGATGCATATTATTTTCAAATCTGTTATAACTTGAAAGCTTTTTATTGCTACAATCTTAAATTTAGAAACTACTATCACAATTTGAAATTTCTTATATTATATATGACATTTATAAAATTTTCACAATTATTATTCTGGACAAGGCCTATTCTCTTACCATGTTTACAGCCAATCCAAACGCGGCTAAAATACGGGTCATTGCCTCATCCATTTATTAGTTTAATTTGTTTCAATCTATTAAAATTTAGATTGATATGCGGTTCAAATTGATCCATGGAAATCTTGTCAAAATATTTTTTAAAATATATTTTATTTATTTGATATGTTATATATTATCATAATAAAAATAAGAAATAATTCATAAGTACCCCCGAACTATGACCGAAATTTCATTGACACACCTTAACTTAATTAGGGTTCGGTTACCTCCACCCCTCCTCCCGAACTCATTTTTTTGTATTTTCGTGCACCTTTTATGCTGACGTGACACTTTCAATCAAGTAAATTGGATGTGTTTGTACACACGCGCCTTCCACGTCAGTAAATATATATTTTTAATTTTTTTTAAGTTTTTAATTCTTTTTAAATCTTCTTATTTTCTTTATTTTGTATTTAAATTAATTCAATTCACGTAATTTTTTTCAAAAAAAAAAATCCTTGTATGTAAACATTTTTAATTTTTTGCCTTCATTCATTGTATTTTCTCTTTTATTTTTTTATTGATTTTATTTATTCTTTTATTTTCTTTGTCTTTCCTTTTGATTTGATTTCAAATTTAATTACAAATATTTTGTATTCAAAATAATTTAATTTCAAATGGATATCAAAATAAGTAAAAAAAATGAAATAAAACATAAAAAAATTAAAATGTGAAAATTAAAGAACACTTTTTATTTTTTTTTTGGAAAAATCAACATAATTTTTAAAAATAATTAAAAGTGAAAAGATAAGAAATTAATGAAAGAAAAAAAGTTTTAAAGTGAGGAAGAAATTAAAATAAATATTTTACATAGAAAGAAATGAAAATAATTAATATATATAAGTTTTAATATCAATAATTATGTATACTAACTAATTATAAAGTTACCAATTAAAAAGGATATGTGCCCATTTTTTTCACTTATCACTTGCCTTCAAGAGAGTGAGCACACTCTCTATGTCACGTCAACTTTTAGAGTGTATTTATTCTATTTTAAAATGGTTTAGAGGTTAATAGGACCCTAGTTAAGTTAAGGTGTGTCGCTGATATTTTGGTCATAGTTCAAGGGAGTACTTATGCATTATCCCTAAAAATAATAATAACTTTATTAGGTACTAGAAATTTATAAAGAACAAACACAACAATTAAAACTTAGAGGATGTTTGAATTAGTTTTTTAAAATTAATATATAAGCTAAATGATAAAAGTCATGAGTTGAGAATATCCAACTTTTAACTTTTAACTTATTTTTGTATCCTTTTGGCCTAAATATATGTGCTTAAAAGCGTTTTTTATCTTTTTAAAACACCACAAAAAATAAAGAGCTCAAGGGCGTGTTTGGATTGGCTTTTTAAAAGTGACTTATAAGTTAAAAGTTAAAATACATAAGTTGAGAACGCCCAATTTTTGGCTTTTGACTCTTTTTTTTGGTATTTTTTAGCCTTACAGTGCTTAAAAGCACTTTTTGAGTTACCAAATACTTTCAAAATTAAAAAAGAGTTTAAAAGTCAAAAATCACTAAAAATAAGTCAACCCAAACACCACTTAGTAAGAATTGTGTGTGTTGAATTATGATCCACATTTTAGCTCAAATAATTTGTGAGCGAAAGTCCATTTTGATCTACTCAAATTCAGCTCAATCCGTCCTTGACACATTTAGTTTAAGGTGTTCTCACAGGATCGGGGATCCCTTTGATATCTAGTTGTGTAAATGGTATGCCATTTGGTCGAGGAGTGACCCCCGCTCATGAGCGAAATATGCATTTAGGGGGTGATAAAATGGGTAAAATTTAGGAAAAATTACCAAACTACATATCTTTTTACCCTATTTTCTATTATTTATAAACATTCCAAAAAATTACAAAAAATCCTTTTTCCTCACTTTCTCTCACTTTTACGGATACATCACTCTTAACCCTCATTCCACAATTTTTTGCTCCTTTTTTCACGCTGCAAATCTCTCCACAGTTACCTCCATTAATCTATTTTTGAATTTCAAATCTTTTCTCTTTCCAATTAATGATTTCAAGTTATTCAAGAGGTAGATCTCTTTTCATCACTTCAATTTTCGATTTTTTTAAAAAAATAGTTTTTTCATCTTCAAAAATTGTTGATACATATGGATGAAGGTTCATTTTTCAGTATTGGCCGTCGAAGAAGAATGCATCTTCGACTTCTAAATGACTGTGAAAAAAAGCTCAAAAAAAGGTAAAAAGGTCGAGTTGTTGGTGGTTATGGTAAAGGCTTTGGATCGAGATCCACAGGTGACGCCATTGTTGATCGTGAAAAAGGGGTACGGAAGTTGATACAAATCAAAGAAGAAAGTGTAAAAGGATTTCTTCATCATTATTTTTTTTCCAGGAGGTTGTTGATTTTTAATTATTATTATTGTTGTTCATATTTTCTGATACATTTAAATTCTGATTTTTAATGTACTAGTTGATTTATTTCATAAATAAATGTATAAGACATGCGTTTCAACATTATGATACGTTATAATTTTATCATACACAATGTATCGTGTTTAAATATTACTATTGATACATAAACCCTAATGTTTTATAACAATATCAGTTTGTATCATGTGCAGAGTTATGTATATGACACAACATTGATAAAGTAATTAGTTCATTTTTTTGAGTTTTTTTGTTCATCTTTTTCTGATACATATAAGTTCAGATTTTTAAAGTATTAGTTGATTTTGTTTCTTAAATTAATGTATAATTCCTTCGTTTGAACACTATGATACATTGCAATTTTATCATGCATAATGTATCGTGTTCAAATATTAGTTTTGATTCATAACCCTAATTTTATCGAAGGAAAAAGGGTCATATATGCCCCTAAACTTTCCAATAATGTCTAGATATACCTCCGTTTGAAGTTTGGCTCACCCATGCCCTCGCTGTCTAACTTTTTGCATATATATATCCCTGTAAGAGTTAATTATTTTGCTAGAAATAACCAACCCTTTCATTGGAATTGTCATTTGTCCCTTTTAATTGCCACATAGCATTTCTATTAAAACCGTCAAATGGGCCGGTTGGCCCCTTAAGACCGGCCCATTAAGGGCCCAGCACGGGAAAGACCAGACCAGGCACCGGCCTAACATAAATAAAATTAGGCCGATCTAGTCTATTTTTGGACTTGGACCAGTAAGACCGGCCCGGTAAGAGAACCAATATCGGCCCGTCGGTTCAACGGCCCGGGACAGGCGTAGTTCGACAGTTTTATTTATTTATTTATTTGGAAATTTCAGATGTTGGGCCAGATTCAAAAAGAGTCATTGGGCCCAACGGCCAAATCTAAATATATGACTATTTTTTAAAAAAAAAATTAATTAATCAAAAAAAATTTTATAAATACCTACAACATTTAATCATTTTTTCCACCAACAATCATTTAATTCTCTCTCAATTTCTCAATTATCTCTTAAAGTGATATCAATCTTTTATTATTTTTTGCAATTAACAACATCAAGTAGAAGTTTTCTACTTTTAAGTTTCAACATTTCATCACGATTCTTTGGTTGATTTCGGCAATTTGGCATAATTGTTCCTTCTCTTGCTTTTATTTAGTAAATTAATTTTAGTATATTTAATTTTTGTGTTTATAATTTTTATTAGTTTAGTTTTCATAATGGATATATTAGAAAAATATAGGTAAAAGTGTTAAAAATCTATGTCCTGACGAAGGTAGTAGTAGTAAGAAAAAAAGTGCTTCCGGTAGAGGTAGTACAAGTAGAAATTATTCTCGTATGCCTGAAGTACCACCTAGTGAATTTGGAGAAATAGGTGAAGGTGCAAATGATATGAATGAAAATGAATTTCAAGAAACTTACGTTATAGAAGAACTAAATGAATTTGAAGTAGAAATAGAACAAGATGATAATGATGATGTGGATGTTACACCTACTAGTCCTGATGTAGATTTAGTCAATGCTCAATCTAGAGTTGTTAATCTTCCTCCACGACCTGTAAAAAAAGAAAAAAAAACTAGTCTAGGATGATATTATTTTGAACGCATAGCCAAAACAACTAAAGTTCAATGTAAAGAGTGTCAAAAAAAATTTAAGCATAAGACCGGGGGTAATAAAGGTGGAACGGATCAATTGACTAGATATCTAGATAATGAGTATCCTGGTTGGAAAGAACGAATAGGGGTGCTGCTAGGCCAGTTCAAGGTACAATAATCCCACATACTGAAAAATTAATGGAAACATATAATAAAATGAGGGACCGTGAAGAGATAGCGAAAATGATAGCTGTGACCTGTGGGTTGTCTACCTTTTTCATTTGTTTCTTCTGATGCTTTTATTCATTATATACAATCAATTTATAATATCATGTTTAACGGTATTCCTAGAAGTACTTGTAGATCAGATATTTTTAGACTTCATAGACAATATGCATATTATTTACGTTGGTTATTAACAAATCTTCCATGTAGAGTTTCACTTACTTCTAATCTTGGTCGTGCAATAAATAAAAATAATTATTTAACTATTACTTGTCATTGGATAGATAGTTATGCAAAAATATATTTTAGCATTTCAATATAATGAAGACCGAAGATATAATGCACAATTTATTTCTGATTCTATATCAGTGGTTGCAAAATATTATGGTTTTGAACACAAAGTTTTATGTATTTTTCTTGCTAATGCATCTAACAACACCGCTGTTATTAATTCTTTGAAAACTGCCCCCCCCCCCTTTAGATGATATTTTCATATTAGATGTGCTTGTCATATAAATAATTTAATTATTAAAGATGGACTTTATTTTTTTGAGCCAACAATTGAAAAAAATTAGGCATGCAGTTAGTTTTATTCAAGGAAATAATAGAAAAGCTAGACTTAAAGAATTTAAAAGAAAATGAGAGGAAAAATAATCTTAGACCTAGATTAATGCCCGAAAAAATTAAGACTAGGTGGAATTCGACTTATGATTTTTTAAAGACTTGTAATATTTATAAAATCCATATAACTACAAAGTTTAATCAATATGCATATAAATTTTTCGAAGTCATGTTGGAAGAATCTGATTGAACTAAAATTAATGATGTTGTTGTGTTTTTTAGAAAAAATTTATTTGGCTACTCTTGAATTTTCCAATGCTTATTATCCTATTTTTTCTAATATTTTAGCTTATTTAGCCGAAATTTCTGTATTGCTCATGGAATATAAAAGAAAAATTGATTACAAAGATATTGTTGCTGAAATGATACAAAATTTTAAAAAATATCTTTTTCTTATTCCTCTTATTTATTTAATTGTTGCTATGTTAAATCCGTAAATGAAATTTAATACTATGTCTGAATGTGTTCGCCTTATATATACTTCTATATAAATTGAAAAAGATGAAGATCTTACTTTGTTTAAGGCGATGGGTGATACAAGTGATCATATGCAAACATTATATAATCATTATATCGATTTACTTGATAATGCTACCTCTACTCATATTGTTCCTCTATCTCGTCCTTCTGACGAACCATCATCTTCTAAAAGGCAGGCACGTGGTGTGCCTGCCCATGATTTTTCTAATTTATCTATTTCGAATAGAATACAACCTATATTATAACGGAGCATAAATTGGGACAAGCTTAATTATTATTTGAAACAGGCTCTAGAGATCTATGATAAAAAAATAGTTTCACTACACTGAAATGGTGGAAGAACAATCAAAAACAATATCCAGTATTATCAACCATGGCTAGGGATGGCTAGGGAGCAATGCCATGAATATTTTAGTTTGCCTCGGAGATTGGATTAGATCAGAGCGTAGGAATAAAGAAAGAGTAGAAGATACGAAAGAAGACGAAGAATTTGAAGAAATAATGTCCATTGGAGATCCTTCGGCACAAGTTAGTCCAAATTACGGATTAGTTGATTTTGAAAATTATGAGTCAATTCATGTTAATGTTAATACAGATGAATTGAAGAAAATGATTCGAAATTTGTAGAAGTTACAATTTATTATATACAACTAGTTGTAAGTTTGTAACTTGTATGTTTTGAATTTTATCAATATATTAATAAAGTCAAAGTCTTGGCATTTCTTAATTTCTTTCTCTACAAATTTTGTATAATTCAATTAAATAATTATTTTTACTTCACATAATCGTCTAAGGAAAATTAAATTTGTAGTCACTATAAGATTTCAATACTTGAAAAAATATTATTATAATAAATAATATATTATGAGTATATTTGTTATACATTGTAAGTATATATATATAATAAATAATGTAAGTAATATATTAGCTATATATTGTAAGTATATATGATATATAATGTAAGTAATAGATTGTATATTGTGGGTATATTAGATATACATTGTAAGTATATATATAATATAATGTAAGTATATTATTATAATGGATAGTATATTGTGAGTATATTTGGTATACTTTGTAAGTATATATATATAATATAATGTAAGTAATAGATAGTATATTGTGAGTATATTAGATATACATTGTAAGTATATATAATGTAAATATATCATTATAATAGATAGTATAATGTTAGTATACTTGATATACATAGTACGTATATATAGTATAGCAAGTATATACATATTAATAGATAGTATATTGTGTTAGTATATTGTGAGTATATTATTATAATAGATAGTATATTGTGAATATATTAGATATATATATTGTAAGTACATATTATATATAACATAAGTATATTATTATAATTAGGGATGTACAGGGTAAACCGATAAACCTCACCAAACCGACAAACCGAACCAAGCCGGGAAAAAAATCCGACTAGTGATTTGGTTTGACTTGGTTTGGTGTTTGGAAAAAAAATCCGACCATTATAGGATTGGTTTGGTTTAACTAAAAAAAGTCAAACCGAATCCAAACCGACCCGATTATAGATATACTAATTTTAAATTATGTTATACATAAAAATATTTATTAAAATGTAATTTATAAATATTTTTTTAAAATTTTTCATAATTTTTGTTTTCTTTCTTACATTTAGATTTGGACTTGAGAAGCCCATCTAAATAATATACAAAAAAAACTCATCTTATAAAGTTATATTATAAAGTTAAAACTTCAAACAATATTCTGCCTCCATCTTATATGTTGATATTTTATACTAGAACTCTTTTTAAGAAGCATTGCTCTGTGTTTTTGTATTAGATACTATGAAAAGTCCGAGAAACCCGAAAAAATCCAAAAAATTCGAAAAAAATCTAAAAAATCTGAGAAAAAATGATATCGAAAAACCCGACTTTAATTGGTTTGGTTTGGTTTATAGATTTAATAACCTGACACAAATGGTTTGGTTTGGTTTGTAAAAAATTCGAATCAACCCAGTCCATGTACACCCCTAATTATAATAGATAGTATATTGTGATTATATTAGATATACATTGTAAGTATATAACTAAAATAGATAGTATAATATTAGTATACTTGATATATATAGTACGTATATATAGTATATTGAGAGTATATTATTATAATAGATAGTATATTATGAATATATTTGATATATATAGTACGTATACTATTGTGAGTATATTATTATAATAGATAGTATATTAGGCCGAAGAAATATTTGGGAGAGGTGATTAGACAGGACATGACGCATTTACAACTTACCGAGGACATGAACTTAGATAGGAGGGTGTAGAGGACCCACATTAGTGTAGAAGGGTAGTCCATAGTTTCGTTATTATTCCTTTTTAGTAGGCGTATTAGCGTACTATAATTTCTTGTGGTCTGCTTTCTATTATAATCTATTACTTCCTGTACTCCTGTACTTTGATTGCTCTGTTTTATCTGAGTTGCTCCTGTTATTTGCTAAGATTTGAACTTCTTATCCTTATCTGACTTCTCTTATGATTTTTCTGAGCCGGGGGTCTTTCGGAAACAGCCGTCCTAACTTGGTAGGAGTCAGGTCTGCGTACACTTTACCCTCCCCAGATCCCACGTGTGGGATTTCACTGGGTTATTGTTGTTGTTGTTGTATATTAGATATACATTATAAGTATACATAATATATAACATAAGTATATTATTATAATAGATAGTATACTGTGATTATATTAGATATACATTGTAAGTATATATAATGTAAGTATATAACTATAATAGATAGTATAATGTTAGTATACTTCATATATATAGTACGTATATATAGTATAATGTAAGTATATACATAGTAATAGACATTATATTGTGAGTATGTTTGGTATATTTTGTAAGTATATATACAATATATAATTAATTATATCACTATCATATATAGTATAATGTTAGTATATTAGATATAGATTGTAAGTGTATATATATATAATATATAATTAAGTATATCACGATAATAAATAGTATATTGTGAGTATATAAATTATTATACTTACCTCTAAATTAACTAGATAATGATACACTATATTGATGATTGACTCAAATTTTTGAATAATAAACGCTGAAATAAAAAAATTCAAGCCCAACGGGCCAACCCAGCCCGCCCCAACGGGCCCACTCGGCCCCGCCCATTAAGACAGGCCACTATTCCTTAATGGATCATGGGCCGGTTTTTTCACATTATTTTTACTATATGAGACCGGACCGGACCGGCCCATTAAGGTGTCGTCCCGCTCATCCCGGCCTGTGAACTGGTGGACCAAAAAAAGGGGCCGATTTGACCCGGCCCGGCCCAGTTAACAGCCATAATTTCTATTAAATATTGAATTCATTGTTTTGGTCTTTTAATATCCAAGAATATCCGACCGGCAAATTATATCAGATCCAAAAATCATCCCAAATTCAGCAACTTTTCTTCAAGCTTCAAGTTTGTGCATTCCTATCATGAAAATTGAAAAATAGTTGGTTGTATCTAGGTGCAAAGGGATTCAATGAATAAATTATACTGTCTATAAGTAGAATTATACACTCCAAAAAGTTGGAACAAAATAGAGAACTTACTCTACAAACTAAATTGGGAGTAACACCGAGAATCGCTACTAGGCATCAACGGCCGCCGCCGCTTCTCCTTCACGTAACTATCAATGGCAGCCTTTATCAACTCCTTGACGGTGTTTTTCGCCGACATTACAACATGTTGTGTATATATCTGCAACATTGTTCTGATGTATGCATTAGATGTTATTATGTATTTGCAGTCCTCTGAGTAACAATTTAAGGCATAGTTGCACCACTTGTTTAACGCAATGTATATCAAATTCAACAAATTTCAAACTTTATTATATGTATCAACTAACTACAGCTACAAAACAATTACATGTATAATATATCTTTTGTAAACTATAGTATTTTTCAATTCGAATAAGATACATAAATCATAATGCATCATGCACAATTTTATGGGCGTGATACATAAATGTTGTGTTCTACCACACTATTTATACTTAAAATTTACAAATTAATACGTATAAATTTAACCAGTATCTTTTTTTTAAGAATCGTGAATTTCAACTTTATACCACCCACAATATTTTACTCAGATTTCGAAAAATACTAAAACAAGATCAGTCAATGAAGAATGTAACACGTTCTCGTGTGATCCAAGTTACTTCAGCTACTCTTTCCTTTCTTTGGCTTTTGCTTTTCCTGCATTTTCTTTCTCTTTGCTTTTGCTGATATCCATGTGTAATCTTGAGAGACTGCATAGGGATCTTGAATGTTTTCGATCCTATTACTTGGACTGCCTATAGAAGAACTAGGATGTTGATATGGGACTTTTATCCACTGAAACCATGATGAACTTGAGGGTTGCGCCCCTGATGGACGTTCCCTGCCCGAAGTAGTAGGACTGGAAGGAGGAGTTGCAAACTTATCTAGTGGTTGTAGTTCTTCAAACTTACTGAACGTCACTAGTACTCTATCAATGTTGTGTTCTTCTACTTTTCCCTTTTATGTCGATGGAGGAGGAAAATGCCATAGAGGCGGTGGCAGCAACCTGTTTATGTCGATGGAGGAGAAAAAAGCCAGAGAGGCAGCGATAGATGCACGAAAGGAGAGGCTGAGATCCCTCAGAGAAGCTCAAGAACTTCTTCAAACCCCTAACGATTTGAATCAAATTTGAAAGAATTTCTTACGATTTGAGGAGAAGCAATTTGAATTTTTAATTGTTTGAATTTGTTATGAATTGGGAGAAACTGATTTAAGAGAGATTTGAAGAAAACGTGATTGCACAATTTGTGGATTTGATATTTAATTTTACGTTTCTTTTTTCTTTTAAAGCGTAATGATTTTTTTAAATGTATCGGTTGCTATATATTCGGATGGTTATAATTAGGATGTATCCGGATGCCATTAAAGTGAAAGGATTTTTGTAAATTGAAAAAGGTTAGGGCTAAGATATAATTTGCTCCTAACACTATGAGATTTCTAAAATTCATACTAAAATTTATGGTTATCAATTTGATCCAATCCATTTTAAATGGGTTGTTTATTCAATCATTTAAAAATAGATCAAATATGGATCAACTCATAATATCCATCATAAAATATAGATAATTCATGGGTATTCACCAATTGTACTCCCCTTAATGTATGTAAGGATGCAGGAACCTGTGAAAACAATATTTATTAAAAATGTGTTTGGCATGAAGAAAACTAGTTTGGTTGGCATAAATGTTTTGAAAAATATTTTTCAAATCGTCTTATGTTCCTATGATTTAAGAAAAATGGCTTTCACACATACATTAAGGGGAAAATATTTCAAAGCATTCCTTAAATTAGGAGTATATTTTTCAAAATTTTTCTTAAACATTACCACCGAAATGGTTCTAGAATTGGGATCCAACTTCTAAACCCGTCCTAACTCCCGACAACGATTCGAGAACCAAATTTTGACCTCCTAACCTCGACTCAGGACTAATTTTTTTATTCAATATTTTCTTTCAACCAAACAGTACACCCTAAAGGAGAAAAAGAATTAAGAAAATCTTTTAATGTAGAAGTACTTATTTCTTCACATAATAAAAGGCAATTGAAAACGGAACTTAGCTTCTTGCTGACTACATCAAAAGCGAAATCCAACATGAATCAGTAAAATATTTTATTCATGAATTGCTTCTTTCAAGCGTGAACCAAGTCCAGGGTGTAACTGCTTGGACGCCGAGGCAAAGTGGTTTATGATTGAATGCTTTCGCACCTCAGCGTCGGTAGGGACCCAGAGAGCTGCCCCGTTTTGCTTAGGAAACCCAAATGGATAAGCAAGGCCTCGGCCCCTAAAAAGAGAATCTTTAGGTGAAAGCCCCGTTGACGTTTTCCCAAAATTTTCTTCAAACCTCTCTGAGAGGGCCCGTTGGTCAAAGGAAAGGGAAGGTCCTGCTTCCGAATCTGGCTGGAAAAGATGGTCCGGAATCTTCCTCTCTCCCAGCAAGCAAGACAAGTGGCTTGGTTAAGGGAACCCACCGGAGCCGTAGCGAAAGCGAGTCGGCTGTTAACCGATTGGTCGTAGGTTCGAATCCTACTTGGGGAGATTTGCAGTACTTTTGTACGTGATCGTAGTATGTCACGTCGTCTCGTCCCCGCTGCATCGAAGAGTACCTATGCACCTTCCCTTTTTTCGGAAAAAAGGTGGGATCCGGACAAAATCAATGATTGTTTCCATCCATGAGTTCCCTTATGACATAAGCGCTCTTGGGTGGGGTGGGCCATTCCATCAAATCTTTGAGAAGGGGCCCAATCTCGTATTTGATGGTCGGCGTGGCGATAGGCTTCGCTGCAATCAAAAGGTGGCCTTATTTCAATTTGACAAGGTTCAGACTTAAGGCTAAGGCAGCGAGTGAGCCGAGGAGAGGTTAAGTGAAATCAGCAGCTAGCCTTGCCTGAAAATAAAACTGATTTTCAGCCTTCCGCAAAGAAATTGTGAACCGCCCTGACCAACTTGCACAAATAGCTATATCAAATAGGAATTCTCTCTCTCGCCGATGCGGAAGCCCTTGAGTAAGAAAGAAAGGTCGAACCATACTCTTCTTCTTTGTGGAAGAAAAAGAGGAGGAGATACAGGAAAATTAGAAGAATAATCAAAGCGAACCACCATAATGAGATCTCGCTCCCTCTTTTTCCAAGAATTCATCCACTTCCCTTTACTCCATAGGGCACATCCCTTCTGCTTCTATTGGAACACAAGATTCCCTTGGAGATGGAAAATTCGCCCACCAGGTTTTATCAATTTGCAAATTCTTCCTCAGTTAGTTAAAAGAATGCTCTTCTTTAGCACTGGCTCACTCACAGGAAGCTGGCCTAGCAGATGACTCTTGGTTAGATTGGTACTAGTTAGGATATCACATAAGGGAAATCCCCAGCCGCTGTCCCGGTCTACTACAATCCTTTTTAGAAAAAGGTGGCTTGAGTGAGATTTTGAGAAAAGTTGCTCTTTGGTCCGATTCACCTATGTCAGTTCGAACTTGACGGGTCGTTCGTTCGTGTGGAGAATCTCTCTCGTTACTCAGGATTTCTCTCAGTTGATCCGCGTAGACATTCCGGTGCAACTTGATTATTCGATAGATCTAGCGCCATTTCCCATTCATCAGGCTTGGGAGAGTCGCGAACTGGGATCGCTCGCCAGCTAGGTCAGATTGGAGCAAGATTTTTTTGGTTTATTTTGTTACTAAAAAGGGAGGAGGGTTCTGTAAGACCATAATGAAAACGCAATTTTTGTTTTTCTTCTAGATGAATACGATATTCTAGCCGACCTTGCCCCCCTGTTATTTTGAGGTCATATCTAGTATTCAGAGTTTGCCTCGATTTGGTACCGCTCTCAGAAATGAATGCAAGACTTCGAAAGCTTGCTTAGAGCTGCCTAACCTGCTGACATCCCGGCGAGCTGCTGTTGCCGGGCGATATTCTATCTTTTCCTTATAGTCCACGGAGAGCTCGACCGATCAGACCGAGAAGAAGAGAAAGAAAGGTCAATCTCCGAAAGGCCTTCGCAGAGCTGAGCTTTAGGGGGTATAGTAGTTTAGAGTAGAAGGAGTGAAAGAGAAGCCTCAACAGAGGAAGAATTCCGCACGAGATAGATGATACGAGGAATGAATCTCAGCAGGGGCCCATCAGCCCCATCTTTGAAAAGAGAAGAAAGATATGCAGCTTGCTTTCGGCTTCTTCAAACCCCCAATCCGCTCTCGCTCTTTCATTTTTGCTCTAGCAGAAAGTGGGAGGTGCCTTACCTCACCAAAAAAGGGGGTTGGGCACAGGGATGCGAGAACCAATCCGAGTAATCAACTGCTTTTTTTTTGAATCTGCCTCAAGCGTTCGAATAATAAAAAGAAGTTCTCTTTCTAATCTTTTCAGTCTTTTAAAGCTGCTTTCGAGAATCGGAACAGACCAATTACCAGATCCACCTATCATCGCCGGCAGAACCATAAAAAGATCATTAAAAAAGCGTGAGCCATTATGAAAGAAGTCTACCGCCCTATTCTCAGATCTCTACTAGCGAGCCTGAAGCATGACTTCAAGAGCTCGAAGCACAGGAAAGGCAGCTCGAATCGTTTGTAGGGGAACCCTGCCTTCTCTGATCCATTCGACACGTGCAATTTCTTTTCCGTCAATACGCCCCGTAATTTGTATTTGAATTCCTTTTGTATCCGCTTGTTCTGTTAATTTGATTCGCACGGTCCGCATGCTGGTTCATACAATGCGTCGCCCGCTCTTGTATTTGTAATAACTTGTCTTCAACGACGTCCTGGCTATAATTGGAGATACCATTCTTTCTGGTACAGAAGTTCCTATAAAAATGGATCACTAAATAGATACAAATAGGTGCAAATTCTTATTTCTTTTTATCGGGAGCACATACACAAATGGAATTCCTTTCTTGTACGATACAAAACGCCCCTACTACTTACTTTGTTTGATTCAAAAGGCGAACAGCCCCCCCAACTAGTTGTATGGGGTGGGGTGCTTGTGAAAAGCTGCTTTGGATATGAGTAATTCCTAAAACAATCATCTATCACACTTTACTTCCCAATCCAATTTATTCGGCCTTTTCCTTGGGATTGGTTCTTGTTTGCATTTTTTCCGTTTTGTTGAGGCATGATGAGAGAGGGCGGCTCCATGTCGTTGTTGTGCTGAAGAAAATAACAAAATAGGTACAGCGCACCCGTTATGAGCGGGGGGACAAAGACGTCCTCTTTCTACCAGACTTGTCTCATTAATGTGAAAACTGGCAAGCCCACGGAGCGGTGCAGATGGTTAGAAATCCTTTATTTTTTCAACCTAATCGCTCAAAGGCTACTTCACTAATCTTCTTCACCATAGGAGGGAAGTAGAAAGAAGGCTAATAAATAGGAAAGGAGTCGGGGAACATGAAACCTATTAGACCAAAAAAAAGCTCCATGGAGAGCAACAAAAGTCCACAGACCGCCCAATTGACACTAGCCTCCCCTTATCAAAAAGAAGGGCCCAAAGGAGAGAGTAGTCCCCTTGTTTGAGCAATATTCTATTTTTCAGAGAGAAGAATGCTCCTCTGTTGCGCCGTACTGCTTGCTTTGAAACCTATTTGGATGGCGCGAGATACGATAGGCTTTGCTTTCTTCAGCGTTGCAGCAGCAACTAAATTAGTAATAGATTTGGGCCGCTTTCTTCCCCCCCAAAATGCCAGTTCCGCCATCAGGGCCTAGCAAGGGCCAATTAATTTCCGCCAATTGTAGCGGTGAGTGCTAAGTACTTTCTTTTTTTGGTTTCAAAGGCATCTCGGAAATATTCCGCCATAGTTAGGGCGCTTTGGAACAATTAGGAGATTCTATACGGGGTTTTGCTTCTGGCGGCAACATGCTTGGTCCCGCTTATGGGGTCAAATCAATACGTTCTAAGAAGACATTTTTGATCGAATTCCGTCTAGTAAGCCTCGAGACCTTGCTGAACTAGATTCCCTGCTAGCGAGAGCAGCTTAGAATTCACCTGACTCATTTTTGACCAACCCATATCCAACTCGACCGTCCCATTTTCCACCCCTAGATGCAATATGTCTTCATTGTGATACATGCCTTAAATCATTACAAATAAATTTGATCCCAAATTTCATTTTTAGTGTACCTATAAAGTAAAAATAAAATATTAGGTGCAACTCACTAGAAGTAACACTCAAACGATTATTAAAAGTATTTATAAATATAAGGATGAGTTATGAAAACAAGTTATATAATACTCCATTTGTTTCAATTTATTCCTTTTACTTTTCCTTTTAAGCCTGTTTAAAAAAGAATACCTCTTTTCTTTTTTGACAATTCTTTAACTTATATCTTGCACGTGTCATGTTTAAAACCACAAGATTAAAGGTATTTTGATACATTCTATGTATATTTAGTTTAAGATCTACCACCAAATTTTAATTGTTTTCTTTATTTTATTAAACTTCGTGTCAAGTCGAAGTCAGACAAATAAACTAAAATAGAGAGAGTGTTACAATTCGAATTCAGGTATGATTGCACTCACCTTAACCCACTGAGATGAGTCAACCTAAAGACAATGAGAAGTAAATGCGGAAGTAACAAGATAGTACAAGACATATTTTAAGCAAACACGGCTAAATATACTAAAAAATCCCTTAAGATTGATTGTCACGTATACAAGCAGCTAATATAATACAGAATATGCAAAAAGAAATACAGTTACAAATGTCATTGTCTCAAGAGCAGGACTAAAACATAGAAAGGGTAAGAGATGTCTGTCGGAAGGATGCAACAGCTACCTCAACAAGTCAAGATAGTCGCCTCAAATGTGGTAGGAATACGAGTAAATCATGCGGGTCCGGGCTCACAACCTACACAAGTGTAGAAGCAAGAAGTGATACCAAACAACATGGTACTCAACAAGCAGACTACTAATACTAAGCAGAGCTTAAAAGAATACAAGTACTCCTGTCATTCCAATTGAACCTCATCAGCTACAACCTGCATAGAAATCATCTCAACCTAACAGTTCGTATATCATATAATACACAATCGATAATAGCTCAATAACACCTCGATCAAATTATATCAAGATCAAGTGTATCAATCACGAAAACACCAAGGGGTAAGCATAGTCCACAAATGGAAAAAGATATGCAATGCAATACAATGAAATGTCACGTATAATGATGCATGTTTATCCTAGTGATACACATTTGCTGACTAGCAGGCCAAAACCCATGGGGACTCATATGGTTCATGTATCCGTCGGAACCATTTTTCTTCGGCATAATCATCATTTCAATCTCATCACAGTATATTAGAATCAATACAAATAGACAATGTTCACACAATTACGAGAATATGATGATTTCAATAAAAAAACATAATTAATATCAAGATAATCACATCACGTATCCGTAATGTACCAAAGTCATCATCACATCAATCACATCGATATAAATCATCAAATTACCATTTTATTACCCCTTTTTTTCGTAATTAAGATCAATCAAGTGAACAAGTAACCCGAATCAATCCTCATTACTTCCCAATACACATAACAAGAAGCACATGATTTTACAAGCTTTAACGAAGGTTTAGAAATTCAATTGCCTCAGTTCAATCACAAATTATTCTGAAACTTGGGCCCTCCCTTCCCGTCGACTCTCTGAATCAAAAAAATCTATTCAAATAAGAATTTTCAATAAGAATACTAGCACAATGACACCCAAATTATCAATTTTAGAAATCGGATCGAAATTGATCCAAAAACCCAATTCCGAAAATGAATGGGTAAATGTGGAATTTTTTATATGAAAACGTCCTTCAAGATATTAGGAATCTATTAATGAAAACTATTTCAAAAACAAGATTAAAATCAATCCATAATCACTTTTTTTTTGTAAAATTCAAATTCTTGAGCAAAATTCCTATTTTTGGAATCAAAATCAAGGAATCAAAATCATGGGTATTGAAGAATCTTCGTTAAAAACACTTACCTAATTGAAGAATCTCGAAAATCTCTTAAGAATTCGCCAAACGCGAGTTTAGAAACTCAAAAATGGCGGAGAAATGGCCCTTTCCCGACTTTGTGAATTAAGTCACTGTTCAGGTGACTTTTACCCTATGTGAACGCGGTCCACTAACTCTGCGGACACGGAGGCAATGTACTGGAACCCTCCGCGAATGAGGCACATGCTCAGCAAAAGCGGAGGAGAAAACCATTCCACCTTCGTGAACGCGGAGGTCAATGATCTGACCTTCTGTGAACGCAGTTGAGCCTTCGCAAATGCCAAGAGTGGTGCATCAGACACTAGATATCACGAAATGGATCATCGGCGTTCATTCGCAACCCCGTGCACACAAACCAAACATTCTACCCCACTAAATTTGATGTTTTGAACCTAATGGAATCGTCAGAATTCAAATTCGAGGTCTCCTTGATCCGAAAATCCTTTTAGTCGCAACTAAATTAGTTTAAGGCTCAAAAAGACCAAAACATCCTTGAACTCCCAAAAATACACTGAAACTCTTCCTAGGCCTAATATCACCTCCTGAATCCAACAAAATCATCAAAAATCCAATCTGAAAATTCGAATTCCGAAGGTTGACCAAATTCAAACCTTAGTCCAAATAGCTTAAACTTCCAACTTAAGACCTCAAATTCATGATACGACTCCAAAACTGAAACAAACAACTCTCCTAGAGCAAATTCTGCATTTCAGAGGCGATGGAACTGACGAAATTATTCCATTCTGAGGCTCATAGCTCCGATTGGTACCAAAAACCACTTTTGAACAACTTAACCCCTTTGAGAACGCAAAACTTCCAAAAGTATAAATTTTTCAAAGAACTTCCAAAACTGACTCTAAACATTGATCAATTATGACTCACGACAACTATTAGGAGGGGTAAAACAGTCATTTTGTAAAAAGATTCAAAAATGACCTTCAGAGTCATTACATGGAGAATATAAAAAGTTTCATTTTAGAAAAAGTGTTTAAGACATTGTAAAATATATTAGGGATAAAATCATAAAAGTTTAACAAAAATATATTAAAATTGAAAAATCATATTTTAGAAACGATCGACTTTGTGCTTTTGGCTAATTTTGACTTATAAATACTTGATTTATAAGCAATTGTGGTGGTTAATTAGTTTGACGAATTTATGAACTTACCCAAACACCCTGCAAACTCAATGCACTACTGACATGAAAAAATTTTATTCATAACGAAGTTAATTATTAGATATATTTCTTGATAAAAGGTAATTGGTATTCACACGTTATGTTTGTAGTCACTATTCACGTGTTATGATTGTATAACTTTATCTCGGAATTTCGGATTGTCGACAAAATTACCAAGACCCTGAAATTTATGAGTTCTTTTTTAAGAATGACAAATATTCTAATGGTATTAAAATTATGAAATAAAAGAATTTTGTCATCAAAGAGAAGATTCAAAAATAAAGAGTGTCAACTAAAATGATTTTACGATTGTAGATCTAATAATAAAAGTTTGCAACAAAAGACATTTAAAAATATATATACATATAACGAGTCTTGATTGTACTAATGATATTTTGACACTTTAGAATTAATTATGTTTTTATGATATACATTAATGAATTCTTATTTCTCATATGGATTTATAAGTTATTGTCTAAGATATTATATGATTTATAAGTCTCAATGAAACATTATTGTGGACCATAATATTAAATGTTTTACGACTTATGAAGCTGGTATGATAAGTATCTAATATTGTAGTATATGGAAGGAAATATATAGCGTAATATTATTTATAATCGTCATCACTCACATTAGTGGTTTGTCTTATTATGATATGTATGACGGAAGAGGATTATTTTATACACCATTAATGAATATGTTTTTAAATATTAGTGTTGTGTGGTTATTGGGCTGAGTTGGAGAATGTTAGACTTCTCATTATTTTATACGTGGACCATTAATGTAAAGCTCATAGTTAATATTTAAATAATAACAAATCTCGTCCGTTGGATCTCAATTACTTGATGGATGTGCTAGATTAGTCTCAATCTCTATAAATTAGTTTTCTCTTCACTCATTAGGGTTAATACATATTTTCTATAAATTTCATCACTAGCGACAAGGAGGTACAAAATTAATTTTCAGTTAACGCTTCCGCTTTTCTATATGTGATATTGTCATCTGCTTCAGATATATTCTCTGTAACGTCTTCTGGTAAGATTATCATGTTTAAAATCCCGATATGCATTAAGTTTATGTGACAGCAAGAATGCATGTGCTTAAAGCTTATGTTATGTATTCCTTTGGTTCCATTCGATCTAGGGGTCTCAAAATGAGTTCAGATATAGATAACTCGCTTAATTCGTTCAAAATTTTATGGGTTGAGCTCAGGATAATTGAATTGGGTCAATCTCAACCCGCTCAAGTATTTACCCATTGTAAGAAAATTATGCTTTTCTGGCCTCTCCAGCCAAATTGAGAAATTCATCCTTCGTTCTATCTTTTTTTTTTGTTATGAAAGGCGGGTCTTCCTAGTGGGCTTCAATTGAACCCAATTTATCTTCAAATTCACCCGTTTTAAGACTCTTTATTTGTATTGGTGTAATTTATGTTCCCATATTGAAGGTATGAATTACTATCATTTTATATCTTCTAGAATTTATCTATCTATTTACAACATATTTTTTTTATTTTCTTGAGTTGGAATTCAATTGTGGTTATAAAAGATAAATAACAATATGTTAAAACTATTGAGACTAATTGCGTCAAATTGGGCGGATCAGGACCCAATTCGATTTTTAGGCCATTTGAGCCTAAAGTAAATTTGGATGGGTCATGACTCAATCCAATTTCTACTTCAACCCATTTTAATATCTCTAATTTCAATCCAACCCGCTCATTTGATACCTCTAATCCGATTCATTGATGACATTCGTTCCTTTGTCATCGACTCTAACTATGTCAGTGATATTCTTAGGTTATTTTGGAGTTGTTTGGTATGAATCTTATATGACGCGCTGCCAAAATGTGGAAGAAGTTCTCATATTTTCTCATTGCCAATCAGTCTATTTATACATTGCACCAAAAAAAAGAAAGTCATAATAAAACCCTAACTTGTTCATCAAATTATTAGTAGGAACCTTAATGCATAAAAGAAGATATTACTAAATTTACATTTACTACTCATCTTCTATGTGTGAAAAGACTACTTATAAAAATACAAATGTGATACTTTGAATAATCATAGCGGTAAGATTTACCCTTGCAAAAACTAACATGATTGAGCATGTGACGAAGAGATATGCAGATATTTTATTATTGAGGAGGTGTTTCGGTTATTGCTTTATTTTATTGTTGTAACTATTTCCGTATTAGTTGCTATGTTTTCTTCATTATCATTTTTCCTTTTCACTTACTTTGATTTGTTATACTCGAGTCAAGAGCCTCCGAAAACAACCTCTCTACCTCCAAGAGAGTAATAAGGTATGCGTATAATCTACTCTCACACTTCACTTGTAAAATTTCACTGAATATATTATTATATATTATTGTTGTTATTGCATAAACTATCATGTTGTCTTTTATCTGCTATATTTAAAGGAATCAAATAGTATTCTAATGGAGTAAAGAATTTTACATTATTACTGAATTTGCTATAATATATTACTTAAATTATGAATCAATTATTAAATAAGAATTAATGTTTAGGATTTGTCGTTTAGTTTGTAAAATATAGTGGAAAAGGTAAAATAGAAGCTCTTTGAGTTGGCTAGTTTAAAGTAGTGGTAAATATCAATTTGGGAAAAGCATTTTAGGTGCTCATTTGATTGTTTTTATAAATAAATATAAATAGTTATGTTGGAGAAAAGTACTAAAATTAATAATAAATAGTTAATGTGTTTGATAGAAAAGTATATTAATAAACATTTCTTCTATTAAAAATATTGAAACATCGTTAAAGTTATTTTTTAAAAAAGATTCTTTATATTATTTTATAAATAAAAGGATGAATGAGTTCTATAATATAGTAAAAATACGTTTTAAGAAAAGTGTTTGGAAAATTACAAAATATTTTAGGGGTAAAATCATTAAAGGTCAACAAAAACATCCATAAGCTGTAAAATCATAAGGTAGAGATGACTTTATGATTTTGGCAAACAAACATTTGATTATAAGCAATTTTGATTTTTACCAAATACGTAAATAAGCAAAAAATGATAATATTTATAATAATTTGACTTATAAGTCTAAAGTCATAAGTTGAGAATTTTGAAAGAACCTGTTTGAATTGACTTATTTTAAGTGTTTTTAATCCAAAATAGTTTTTAAACATTTTCGTATTGTTTGATTAAAACAAAATGTGTTTTAAGCACTTAATTTTAAACCAAAAAAGAAGAAGTCAAAAGCCATAAATTAGAAATTTTGACTTATATTTTGTTTGATTGACTTATTTTAAGTATTTGACTTATATACTCTTCAATCACTGCTCCATCGAAAATTTCTCTCAGATTTCAATTTCAATTCACAATCCTTATCTCCACCCTCATCCTTCTCTTCCTCTTCCTCTTCCACCCTCGCATCTTCTTCTTCTTCCTCAACAACCCTTTCTTTAATTCCACCACAAAAAGACCTATACCCAAAAAACGGAGAATTTTCGCCGGAACTTTCTCTTGTAGCCGTATGTCGTGAACAAGAACAAAAAAAAAAAAAAGGAAAAGGGAAAGGCGTGTGGAATTGAAGAAAGGGTTATTGAGGAAGAAGAAGAGGAGGCGAGGTGGACGAGGAAGAAGAGGAGGAGGAGGAGGAGGAAGACGAGGATTGAAAATCAGAATCAGAATCTGAGAGAAATTTTCGATTGATCAGTGATTGGAGAGTGTGAGTTCTTGATTCAGAGGTTTCAACAAGGAACAAGTCTATTTTCTGCGTAAGATCCAGATCGTGTTTTGGAGGGTTCAAAAGGAAATATGTCAATTTCCGTGACGTTATCGGATCCAGATGTGTTGGATTGCCCCATTTGCTTTGAACATCTTTATATTCCTATCTTTCAAGCACCTTAATTTTCTAAACCAATATTATTATTTTTTTCAAAAGACTGCTTTTGGCATGTTTGGCCTAATCGGTGGAAGGTCAAAAACACTTTATTTTGAAAGAAAAAAAATATATTTTTTGAAAATTAAAGGTGCTCATTTAATTGGTAAAACTACTTTTAAATAGAAATAGAAGCACTTTTTTGCGGTTGGGAAGAAACCAAAAAATTATGTTTCTAAAAAAAAACAAAAACAAAAGCAAAAAAATATTTTTTCCAAGATATAAATATCCTACTATTTATATATTTTTATCAATATATCCCTTGTTAATTAATTAATATATCTCATAAGTTTGGTCAAGTTTCTTTCTAGATTTTATTTTATTTTACATTTTATATGTTATTATTTATATTTTAATTTGTGGAATAATTTTTTAATGTATTTGCCTTGATATTTTTAATTATGTTTAAATAATTATGTCAATATTATATTAATATCTAATATTTGCTTTGATTTATCTATCTATAGTATCGATGAAAATTTATAATATGTACTTTTTAACTAAATAAACATAAACAATTGATTTAAAATTTTATAATAGATATTTAAAATAATTTTTCTCAATTAAATAATTTTAATATTAAAAGTGTATTGATAATTATTTTTTTCGTAATTTACCTCTCAAAACACTTTTAATTTTTTTTAGTCAAACACAATATACTTAACAAAAGTATCTTTCAAATGAATTAGCTAAACACAAATAATTATTATTTTCAAAAATATATTTTTAAAAAGTTATTTTAATAAAAGTGCTTATAAAATAAATAGTTTTTAGCCGCTTGGCCAAATAGGTCAAACAACCTACAAGTTCAACATATTGATGACGTAAAAAAAATTCAAATAAAGTTAATCATTGAATAAATATCTTGATAAATCATAATTGGAAATCTAATTACTCATTTTCTTAATTTCTGAAGAATTTTTTTTATAAATATCTTTTTTAATTTATTCAAATACTTTAAAAATATATAAAAATTATTTTTCACCGAAAAACATTTAAAACAAGTTAATTCTAACGGATTGTTAATCAAACACCGTCCAAGTTCAATGTACTAATGACATAAAAAACACATACTATTCAAATAAAGTTAATCATTAAACAAATTTCTTGCTAAACCATAATTGGTAATCTAATTACTCTTTTTCTTAATTCATGAAGATTAAATCTAGACACCTTATTTATAAATTAAATAAAATTATTTCCTTATAGTTAAACACATTTTCAAGAAAACGTTTAAAATTTAAATCTCATAGCATTTCCCAAAATTCGATTTTGTTACCAAATTTTTGTAAAGAGAAAATATATTTTTCTATATATATAATATAATAATAATAATAATATATGGAAATAATATTTACAAAAACCGAGTTAACTCGTTTTTTATGACAATGATAAGAGTGAACCATAGCGAAGAAGAAGAAGAAGCAGCAGAAATGGCGAGATTTTCCCTAGGAAGAGAAGAAGATGATAACGATGAAGGACCCAGTAGCCCCACAAGAAGACCTGTACCCAAAAGACGGAGAACTACAGCCGGCACTTTCTCTTGTAGCGCCGTTCGTCGTGAACAAGAACAAGAACAAGAAAGAGAAAGGGAAAGGCATGGTGGAATTGAAGAAAGGGTTGTTGAGGAAGAGCACGAAGAGGAGGCGGAGGTGGAAGAGGAAGAAGATGAGGAGGAGGAGGAAGATGGGGATTGGGAATCGGAATCGGAATCGGAATCTGAGGGAAATTTCCGACTGAGTGGTGATCGGAGAGTGCGAATTCGTGATTCTGAGGTTTCAAGAGGGAACAGGTCCATTTCTGCTGAGGACCCAGATCAGAATTTGGAGGGTTCAAGAGGAAATGGGTCAATTTCCGTGACGTTATCGGATCCGGATGTGTTGGATTGCCCAATCTGCCTTGAACATCTCTGTGTTCCTGTCTTTCAGGTTTCTTCTTTTTACCCTATTCATTACTATTAGGAAGTATAATAATTTATCTTGAATTAATTGTGTTTGGAGAATTCTTGATTGCCTTGAATAGAAGGGAATTCATATTGGCATTTATAATCTGACCCATATAGTTTATTGCTCTAAAGGAGGTGTTAAAGTTGCCTTTTTTGTTAATCCAACAGGTGGGGTTGTGGAGGCAGTTTTAAGAAATAAAATACAGAAGTAAAGCAAACATAGCAAATAATAGAGAAATCATTAAGTAGCATAGGAAGTATGGATCTATTAAAGGGTTATAATTGGGAGAATTGCTGACAGAGGGATGACTGCTTTAGGTGTTTATCCCATCTCATATGGTTCGAACTTTGAAGTTATAACATTTCATTCAAAATTGGAGAATAATTGGCTAGTGTAGGTCTTTGTTTCTTCTGGTGAAGTCATAGTCTTAATGGCGTAATATTCAAGTTAGAGGAAGCACTGGTGTATGATGGAGTATTAAAAGACAAAATTGAATCCCTTTCCGATTAGAACAAATAAGAATCATTGAAAACGGGGTTCTTCTTTTCGCATCCCGATTTAATCTGGTTTAAATTACTTTGTCATTAGGCTCTCTTTCTTGCAAATGATCTGGAGATATAGATTCTTCCCTTGTGGTTATTGTTGTGTTTGCTAAGGTCCCTGATACCCAAACCTTCCTGTTCCTTCGGCAATATGACTTTATCCCACTTCACAAGGTGGAATTTATGCTCTTCTCGGTTTCCTTCCCATAGGAATGCCCTTCTCAGATCATCCAGCTGCTCTTTCACCTCATATGGCATTGGGATGAGGGACATGGTGTAGGTAGGTATGCTGTCCTGTACACTATTGATAGGGTTAGCCTTCCTCCCATAGATAGATAGTCTCTTCTCCACCTTCTCCACCACTCCATTTCGTATCTCAAGTGCTTTGTATTTTGCACCCAAAGGGAGACCCCAAGTAGAGGGGAAAGAGCATGTGTAACGTACCAGAATTCCTACCAGGGTATTCAAATTTGAGACTTCATTGACAGGGTAGATCTTGCTCTTCATCATGTTAATATGTAATCCAGAGACATCTTCAAATATCATGAGAGTTAGATTGAGATATAGAACTTGGAGAGTCTCTGCCCCACAAAAGATTAGGGTATTATCAGTGATAGAAGGTATTAACTGTTTACTATTCCTTTGTTAGAGATCTTTCATGATAAAAGTTATTAACTGTATACTATTCCTTTGTTGGAGATCTATTGTGATAGAAGTTATGTACCTAGGCCTCTTTTTAGAACTCTTATTTTTAGCTCACAGTAACTTCAGATTTAATCTTGGTACTGTATTTAAAGGCATACAAAGAACTGAGATTCAGATCCTAAGATCTACGTCCTTCTCCTTGCCAGAGTGGTTAATTTCTGTCTTTTTTCATCTAAGAGTTGCAGAACAGCCACTATGGTTTTACTCTAAGGTAGAATATAGCTATTGGTAATCAATTTGTTGTTATTGGAACAAAATAGGACATTTTAATGCATGAACTTGTTTAAATGAATTATTGAGCGTTTTGAACTAAGCAAGAAATGAAGAGCACGACTATAGGGGGATGTGACAAATGCTAATATGAAAGGCTAAGTAGTGAAGTGAAAGTGGATGTATGAGCCTTTTGGACCAAGCAAGAAATTAAAGCCAGGACTCTAGGTTTATAGCAAATGCTAATACAAAGAGCTAAATAGTGAAATTTTAAGTGCAATTTGTTTACACTTTCCATGTAACACGGTTTTCGTTTTCCCTACTTCTTAAGCTGTGTACTTTAAGAAACCTTGAAATTTATAAGCAGGTAGAGTGGTGTAAGCTGTCATCTGCAAACATTCAAACTGCCTACGATGAACATCTTTTCTGACATATTCTTTTTTCTTTCTGGACAAAAATATAGTGTGAGAATGGGCACATAGCATGTGCCTCTTGCTGCATCAAGATTGCTAATAAGTGTCCATCGTGTTGTTGGCCAATTGGATATAACCGTTGTCGGGCTATGGAGAAGGTTCTGGAATCTGTGAAAGTCTCATGCGTGAACAAAAGGTATGGTTGCAAGGAGATTCTGAGTTATAGTAAGAAAACTGACCATGAAAATGCATGCATCTATGTGCCTTGTTCGTGTCCTTCCCCTGCCTGTGACTTTATAGGTACCTCAACAAAGGTATATGCACATTTTAGCCATGCACATTTTTCTTCAGCCCAGCACATTTTTTTCAATGCTGTCCATCCAATTTACATAGAAAAAGATCAATGTTGCCAAGTTCTACAAATGAGGACAGAAGGTATACTTTTCATCATCAACCATGCTAGTGACCGTGTTGGAAGTGCTATCAACATTATCTGTGTTGGACCAGCTATGCAGAAGAGAAGGTTCGCATACGAGCTTGTACTAACAGATGGGGAGAGCTCTTTTAAACTAGAATCTGTTGCAGAGAGTGTCCCAAACTGGTCAGAAAATATTCCTTTGAAAAAATTCCTTCTGGTCCCAAGAGATGTCGTTAATGCCAGGGCTCGGCTGAAGTTGGATGTTTTCATAGAAGAGAAGGAATACATCTGCAATGGTTGCAGATGTTGATGTACCATATATGTAATCTTGTTTTATTATGTTTTGGCATGTTCATGTAACATTGCCTTGGTATCTTTTTTAGAAATTTTATGCCAATTAGTTATTGGATTGGTGCTGCTATATTTGGGGATTTGAATTGTGTTATTGAATTTACCTTGTTCCTTCTTTTGAGAAGATTTTTCACATTATGTTTGATATTCTAAGATCAGCTTGTTCTGAAAAGTGTGTATTTCAAAAGTGCTTTCTAAAAAAATACTTCTGGTATGTAGTAGTTTTTGTTTGGTCAATAAATTTTAAAAACATTTATGAGCAACAATTAGTGTTTGATCAAGCTTTTAAAAGTGTTAAGTATATTTTTATCAAGCTTTTCAAAATAAATAATTTTGAGCAAAAACTATTTTTTTTTCTTCTCAAAAACTTCTTTTCAAATGCTGGTGTCATAAAATCTTCTGTTTCTCCTGCCAATTAGTACCAAAACGCAGAAGCTGTAGACTTCAGACTTCTCGAAGAACAACAGGGAGCTGCAACATATTAGTATGTTTTTCCCTGCTTTCTTTAGCATTTTGTCTCGACTTCTTCACTCTCATTGTTTTCTTTATTTTGAACTACTTTGTAATGTTTTTACTGAAGCTGATGCGGTCTATCGAAAATAGCTTCTCTACCTTGTAAGAATAAGGTCTGTGTCACACTATCCTCACCAAACCCATTTGTAAATTATGTTCATCCAACGTTCATCCAACAATATGCCATTGCAGAAAAGCTCTAAGGTCCCCATTGGGGCTTTAAGCGCACATAAAATATGAGATTTGATGAAGAAAAAAAAATACAATATATATGTGTAGTCCAAGACTAAAAATTATAAGCATGAATAACAAATATATGAACAAATAATTGAAAAAAGATTACGATAAAGTGAAATATCAATCGTTTAATATCAAAGAGGATTATGCTCATTGATGACGATACCGGAGTGCCCGTTTTGCAGCAAAACGTTTTGAACCTCTCTACGGGGATTAAGCATGCTTTAAGTGTGTTTTTGACAACACTGACATCCAGTGATGAAACTATCTAACAAAAAGAAAAAGAAGTGTTGGAACCTTTTTTGTCATGCTATACAGAGACTGGATTTGATGTGATAGACAAGGGTGGGAGCTGGGTTGGCGAACCCCGACGAAAAATTATATTGTGTATTCAGGTGACATATAAGCATTCTTTTTTTTGCCCAACGATAAAAGAACTTACGGACGGGGTATTTTCGGGGACTAGCCCGCTTTCCATTACTCAATAGGACAATTCCTCGCACATAATTAAGTGAGCCATTGAAAGGTGACTAAAACATATATATATATATATATATATATATATATATATATATATATATATAAGTCAGTATTTGCTATAACATAACTTTTAATTGTTGAATGCAGAAATAGAGGAAATATTTACTATGTTCCCACAATTCTCCGAGTGTTTAGCTCTTGAGTCACTTGAAAGATTCTGATGACCAACCAGTATAGTAGTGGAGTCACTTTACCCCCAATGTGGGACTTTTCGGTGTCAATCCGGATTTAATCAAACTCCAATGTGGGTATTGAATACCGAGCGGGAAATAAAAAAAAAAAGAGAAAGGTTGATGAAATTTGTGATAATGCTTGCTCATTCCCCAAGTTGTCTGTGGATGTATCACCTGTAAAGTAACATTCTATTACAGGTATATTTGATCAATTACGAGGGATGGATGTCATGATAACAAGTCCCAAATGTTAAAACTGCATGATCCCGAACGATCCTGTTCTGAATCGGATCCGCACGATCTGATTCAGTTTCTTTTTTGGATTTATTTAAATTTTACGTCGTTTATTAAATGACTAACAATCGTTTCTTAATTAGTAATTATTCTGGAAGGCCATTCTGGAAGGTTGCAAATTTTTAGAAACAGTGCTTGAAGTTGTCACCAAAGCAAGCACGGTGGCAGGACTTTCTTTTCGAGTTTTATATGAAGTTTTATATGATCTGCTTCAGTGTCTATAAATACCTGTGATTCCTCATACTTCTCACTACGAAAATTTCTGAACTACTATTTCTTTTTCTTGTGCACAAATAAATTTAGTGTACTTTGCTTCCGATGAGTGATTCGCTGACACTATTGTTTTTGGTATCGATACACCGATAAGTAAAATCATTCTGTTTTGGGAGGATATATTCCTTTAACCTCAGATACTTGAGGGGAATAATTTCCTTAAGGACACGCTGTGTATTTAGTGGGCTCGATTTTCCTTCTTTTCAATATCGTTTTTGTTTTTGTTATAGATTCTATCTTCAATACTAGTTTTTAAACTTTCTGGTTTTGAAAACATACTTTAAACTTTGTTGTCTTTTATTGTTCTAAGTATAAATACCTGTGATTCCTCAAACTTTTCACTATTCTTCTGTACAAAAAAATCTAGTGTACTTTGCTCCCATTGAGTGGTTCGCTGACACTATTGTTTTTGGTACCGATACATCAGTGAGTAAATCGTTTTATCCTGAAAGAATATATTCCATTAACTTCGGGTACTTGAGGAGAATCATTTCTTTAGGACACATTGCGCATTTAGTGAGTTCGATGTTCTTCTTTTCAATATTGTTTCTGTTTTTGTTAAAAATTCTATTTTCAATATTAGTTTTTAAATTTTCTGGTTTTGAAAACATACTTTAAACATTGTTGTCTCTGATGAATTTCTGCAAAAATGTTGTTCTAAGTATTTTGGTAATACAAATTAGATAACAACAACTTCCAAACTTAATTTCTTCTGAAATTCCTCCATTCAGATAAGAGCTTAGACCAAGACAAGTATAACCTGTACCGAGCGGACCAACATCAAAAACTAGCTTCACAAGAATAATAAGGAAGAAAGTACATATTATGGTGTTGTCGACATCATTAACAAGGCTTTGAAACTTATGAGTTCTATTTTAAGAATGACAAATAATCTAATGGTATCAAAAATATTAAATGAAAATATTTTGTCATCAAAGAGAAGATTCAAAAATAAAGGGTGTTAACTATAATGATTTTATGATTGTAGATCTATTAATAAAAATTTGCAACTAAAGACATTTAAAGAATAAATTAAAGATATACAGTAAGTCAATTATGTGTTTCTAATATACATTAATGAATTTTATTTTTCACAAGGGTTTACACATTATTGTTTTAGATATTATATGATAAGTCTCAATGAGATATTATTGTAAACCATAATGTTAAATGTTTTGTAACTTATAAACACAGTATGATAAATTGCTAATGTTTTAGTATATGAAAAGGAATATATAGCGTAAAATTATGTATGATCGTCAACACTCACATTAGTGTTTATGATATGTGTTAGACCCTCAGCTTGATTGTTCGAGTGGCTCAGACATGGCTAGAGATTTACATGATGAACCTAGTCAAGGTCCAATGCAATTAGTCAAGATTAAGTTCAATTGACAAGACTTTGGCAATGCCGTGGCTAAGACATGCAAGGTAAAACGTGGCTAAGGTATGACAAGGGCTGGGAAAACTAAGGCATGGCAAGGCTATGGTCGTGGCAAGATCGTGGTTAAACAAGTTCATGGGCTAAGAGTTAGATGAAGGGGCAAAGGCTGAGGAGACTGGACCACAACGGCAAACTGTGCGAGGCAGGACCTAGGCACAGTGCAGGCACGTGGGTAGGCACGAGTTTAGGCGGTCAGAGAATGATTTTGGTGCCAGAATTGAAGGTTGCCCGCGTGTGCCTCGCACATGCGTAGGTAGTTGCGCGGTTGGGCAGTTTCTAGCTGTTTTGGACTTGTCAGCATTTTGGATAAACTTGTTTATTTCGAATTTTGAATTGGCCTATCAGTTGGGGATGTCAACTGACTTTGTAAGGCATATGACTGACATGTGACTGGGTGCTGCGACCTATTTATTGGCATAGGTAGACCAGTCACAGGCAGAGAGTCATTGTGTCAGATTTTTGTAAGGCTGATTTTGTGGACTTCTTTGTGGCACGAGTTTAATATAAAGTTGGGACTCGTTCCTATATGTGCTAGTGTGTTTATATATTTGTAAGCATTGTCTAAGTGTGAAATGAGATTGAGGTAAAAGAAATAAAGGTTGAATCTAAAGTGTTAGGCTATTGAAGTGGGTTAGATCATCGTGAGTTGACCCCCTTACAATTGGTATCAGAGGAAAAGGTTTCGACACTAACAATGGCTAACGAAAATAGTTACAATGACTTACGGAAAAAGGTTTCACGATTGGAGGACATTCTGGGCATGACAGCAAGCTATGAAGGCACGGTTGATGTTCTGACACAGATTTAAGGCATCAATGCAGTGATGCAGACTTATTGTGGGAATTTTGATGGCCAGTTTTCCGAGTTGCAGGCTTTTCATGAGGGCCTTAAGAAGGAAAACGGAGATCTGAAGACGGAGATGACAGTTTTTCATCTAGATGTTGCAAATATGCCCAGAGGAGGCGAAGAACATGCCAAGATCAAAGTTCTTAAACCTAAGTCGTTTGATAGTGTTTTTGGTTCCAAAAAATTGGAAACTTTCTTGGGGATCTGAAGCATTACTTTACTAGTGCTTATGTCCCTGCAAATGATAAGTTTACTATTGCAGTTCGTTACTTTTGTGGTGATGCCATTCTCTAGTGGCGGATGAAGAATGCTGATGATGAGAGTGCAAACAGGCCCAAGGTTGATACGTGGGAAAAAATCAGGGATGCACTTCCTGAAAAATTCCTGCCAAGTAACTCTTCTTGGGTTGCTAGGGACAAGTTGAAATGTTTGAAATAAGTGGGATCTATTTGGGAGTATGTGAAGGAATTTTCATCATTGTTATTGGATATTCAGAATATGCTCGATGAAGATAAATTGCACAATTTCATTTCTGGCATACAGGGGTGGGCACAAAATGAATTGCGCAGGCAGAAAGTCCCAAATCTGCCAAGTGCAATTGCTGTAGCGGATGCCTTAATTGATTTTCAATCTAATAGTACCACTACTAACCCAACTATTTCGTCCAAGACTAAGAGGAAGGAGAAGGATAAAGACGGGAAGAAAGACAACCGAAGGCAAGAAGAAAATGAAAAAGGAAAGAGGAAGATAGATGTTGCGTCGTCCAGTCAAAGCAAGCCCACTGGTGAAAAGGTTTGCTGGACTTGTCAAAAATCAGGCTATCAAGCAAGGAACTGTCCTAAGCAGGGCAAGATAAATGCTTTACTGGCCAAAGAGAAGAAATAAGAAAAGGGCAAGGAAATTGCTGCTAATGTCAATCTTGTGCATTTGCTAAACACTTTGTCTAGTGTTAGTAAAATAGACACAAATGAAGATATTACTGCTGATGTTGCCTACATAAATGCTGCTGAAATGGTGGATAATTTATCAGATGCCTATGGAACTCTAATGTACACTAACATGAATATTGGGTAAAAGAGTGTAATTACGATGGTGGCTACTAGTGCTACTCATACTTTTGTTGCCTCGAAGATTATCAAAGAATATGGTTTAAATGTGACTGATTGTGCAACAAGGATGAAAGCAGCCAATTCTGCCGCACAACCAGGCTATGGCATGGCTCTTGACATGCCTCTAACAATAGAGCATTGGTTTGGTGTGCATAATCTGACTGTTGTACCACTTGATGATTTCAACATGTTTTTGGAAATCGACTTTATAAGGAAGTTCAAAGTTGATCCTATTGCTGATTTAGATGGTCTGATGTTTATGGGTGAGAAGGATCCTGGATTTATGAAGGAAATCCACCTTTTTGATAAGGGAAGTAAGAAGAATACTGGAATTGTTGCACTACTGTCTGCTATGACTTTTGAGAAGGGATTGAAGAAGGGTGAACCGGCTTATCTTGTTGCCTTGGTTGAAGTGAAGCCAGATGTGCAGATTGAAGTTCCAGATGCTCTAAGTTTCTGACTGAATATAAGGATGTAATGCCTCCAAAACTGCCTAAAGAGTTTCCTCTAAGGAGGAAAATTGATCACAGGATTGAACTAATTCCTGAATCAGTGCCACTGGCACGACCTCCTTATCGCATGTTCCCATTGGAGTTGGTTGAACTTCGCAAGCAATTGTCTGAGTTGCTTGATGCTGGAATGATTCAGCCTTCAAAGGCACCATTTGGTGTGCTTATCCTGTTCCAAAAGAAGCAAGATGGCAGTCTTAGGATGTGTGTTGATTACAGGGCATTGAATAAAGTGATTGTGAAAAATAAGTATTTAGTGCTGCTGATTCAAGATCTACCTGATAGGTTGTCTAAGGCTAGTTTTTTTTCTAAGTTAGATTTGAGGTCTAGCTATTGGCAAGTGCGTATTGTTGAAGGGGATGCCCCAAAGACCACTTGTGTCACTAGATATGGTCGCTATGAATTTCTTGTAATGCTGTTTGGGCTGAATGATGCCCCAACTACTTTCTGCAACTTAATGAACAATGTACTTTATGAGTATCTTGATGACTTTGTAGTAGTCTACTTAGATGATATAGTCATATATAATACGACTCTAGAAGATCATCTGCTGCATTTAAGAAAGGTGATGCAACGACTTAGAGAATACCAACTCTATGTCAAAATGGAAAAATGTGAGTTTGCTAGTCGCGAAATAAAGTTTCTGGGCTATTTGGTAAGCGAAAACCAAGTGCGCATGGACCCAAAAAAAAGTGCAAGCAATTGTAGAATGGCAAGCACCCAATGGGGTTAAAGAACTGAGATCATTTTTAGGACTTGCAAACTATTGTAGAAGTTCATAGTAGGCTATTCAAATAAGGCTGCTCTATTGACGAATTTGCTAAAGAAGAATGTGAAATGGGCTTGGTCAGAATCAAGAGAGAAGGCTTTTAATTTATTAAAGAAGGTTATTGCATCTGAACCAATATTGCGGCTGCCTGACTTTGATCTTTCTTTTGAGGTACATACTAACGCCTCTGATTATGCTGTTAGCGGCATGCTGGAGCAAGGTAAACATCCTGTTGCATTTGAAAGCAGAAAATTAAATCTTACAGAGCAAAGGTATTTTGCTCATGAGAAGGAGATGGTGGCAGTACTCCATTGTCTTCAAATTGAAAGGGTGTATCTACTTGGAATGAAGTTTGTTGTTAAGGTAGACAATGTGGCTAATAAATACTTCAAAATTCAATAGAAACTGAGTTCGAGGAAAGCTAGATGGTAAAGGATATTATCTAAATATGACTTCGTGTGGGTACATAAACTAGGCAAGCAAAACTAAGTGGCTGATGCACTAAGTCGCAAAGAGGTATTTGTTGCTGTTTATGCAATTACTAGACTTGAATCTGATTTTCATGATAAGATCAAAGTTAGTGCTACATATGATTCATTATATGTTAAGTTAATGGATCAAGTGAAGAAGGGTATAGTTAGACAGTATTGGATCGAGGACGATCTGCTCTATTTCAAAGGGGGGAGAATCATTGTTCTTCAAGGTGATAGGTTGTGAAAAAAACTCCTAAAAGAGACACTTGATACTGTTTATGCTGGATTGCTAGTCATCCAGGTGTTGAAAGGATGATGGCATTAATGTCGCAAAATTATTTCTGGCCATAAATGGAAGATGACATTGAGGCCTATGTGAAATCATGTCTAGTGTGTCAACTAGAAAAGACAGAAAGAAGAAAGGAAGCTGGGTTACTTCAGCCTCTACCTATTGCGGAGCGTTCGTGGGCTTCTGTTTTAATGGATTTCATTACTGGATTTCCAAGAGTGAATGACAAAGCATCAATCATGGTTGTATTTGACAGATTCTCAAAATACGGTATCTTTATTGTTACCGCTACTTTGTGTTTTTCTGAAATAACTATTGAGCTATTCTATAAGAATATTGTGAAGAATTTTGGTGTTCCATTGGATAATATGAGTGATTATGTTGATAGGTTTACTGGCCAATTTTAGACTACTTTGTTCAAAACAATGGGTATTGATTTGAAGTTCTCAACGGCAAACTACTCACAAACTAATGGATAGACTGAAAGAATCAATCATCTACTTGAAGAAAATCTCGGGCACTATGTGACTGCAAGTCAGAGGAATTGGGTGATTTGCTGGACAGTGCATAATTCTGCTACAACCTACATAGGTCGTCAGCAACAGAGAAGAGTCTATTTTAGTTGGTGTTGGATATTCAGCCTAACACACCACTAGAAGTTGCTAAGTCTAAATCACAAGGAAGTTGCCCTTCTACTAACAATTATGCCCGAGACAAGCAAGAGTTTCTAGATGAGGCACAAGACAACTTGAAGAAGGCAGCAAAATGAATGAAGAAGTATGCTGACAAACACCGGTGTGCTTTGGAATTTCAGGTTGGGGATAAGGTATTGCTAAAACTTACTCCTCAAATTTGGAAGAAAATTAGTAGCAAGATGATTCATCGTGGACTGATTTTGAAATATAATGGGCCTTTTGAAGTCATAGAGAAGGTGGGTGAAGTTGCTTATCGGTTAAACTTGCTGGAAAGATTGAAAATTCACCATACATTCCATGTGAGTTTTCTGAAGTCTTTTCATGAAGATGCTGAAGATCCAACAAGGTCAGCAACCAGACGTGCTCCTCCTACTATAAGAAAGCAGTTTGAAGAACAACTTGAGATGATTCTGGATCACAGCACTTTGGGTCAAAGCAAGAAGAATCAGTGAACAAAATTTCTAATTTAATGGAAAGGGAAGCCAATGTGTGATACTACATGGGAGAAAGGTTCATCTTTGTGGCAGGTTGAGGATGAGATAAATGCATACTTAGATTCTACCTCATCGAGGAAGATGAGCTCATCTAGTGGGGAAAGTTTGTTAGACCCTCAGCTTGATGGTTTGAGTGGCTCGGACACGGCTAGTGATTTACATGATGAACCTAGTCAAGATTCAATGTAATCAGTTATGATTAAGTTTAATTGACAAGATCTTGAAAATATCGTGGCTAAGGTATGAAAGGCAAGATGTGGCTAAGGCATGACAAGGGATGGGAAAGCTAAGGCAAGGCAAGGCTATGGTTGTGGAAAGATCGTGGCTAAACAAGTTCGTGGGCTAAGTGCTGGACGAAGGGGCAAAAGTTGAGGAGACTGGACCATAACGGCAAGCCGTGTGAGGCAGGACCTGGACACAATGCAGGAACGTGGGCAAGCGCGAGTTTGGGTGGCCAGAGAATGATTTTGGCACCAAAATTGAAGGCTGCCCGCATGTGCCTCGCACATGCATGGGCAGTTGGGCAGTTTCTAGCCATTTTGGCCTTGTCAGCATTTTGGATAAGCTATTTATTTCAAATTTTAAATTGGCCTATCAGTTGGGGATGTCAACTGACTTTGTAAGGCATACGAATGATATGCGGCTGGGTGCTGTGGCCTATTTATTGGCACAGGCAGACTAGTCACATGTAGAGAGTCATTGGGTCAGATATTTGTAAGGTTGATTTTGTGTTCTTCTTTGTGGCACGAGTTTAATACAAAGTTGGGACTTGTTCCTGTATGTGCTGGTGTGTTTCTATATTCGTAGGCATTGTCTAAGTGTGAAACGAGATTGAGTGAAAAGAAAGAAAGGTTGAGTCTAAAGCGTTAGGATGCCAAAGTGGGTTAGATCATCATGAGTTAGCCCCCTTAAAAGTATGTATGATGGACACTATAGAAGTGATCTGTTGTATACACAATCAATAGGGGCGCAGCTACGGTGGTGTCAGGGTGTCCAGTTGGACACCATTTGTCAAAAAATTACACTATATATTATGTCAAATCTTAGTTTATTGGTATACATAGTATCTTGATCACCCTTAGAATTAATGAAAACTTGTAGCACAGTGGCAATGGTATGCACAAAATTTACATGGCGCCCAAGTTAGAATCTCAGTAGAGTAATTTTTTTTTGAATTTACTATACCAAAGTTTGAACACCCTTTATAAAAGATTTGACTATGCAACTGACAATCAATGAATATGTTTTTAAATATTAGTGTTATGTGATCATTGCGCAAGTTGGAGAATGTTAAACTTTTCTCATTATTTTATGCGCGGGTCATTAATGTAAAGCTCATAATTAATATTTAATTAATAAAAAATCTCATCG
Source organism: Solanum dulcamara (assembly GCF_947179165.1). Classification (NCBI taxonomy): domain Eukaryota; kingdom Viridiplantae; phylum Streptophyta; class Magnoliopsida; order Solanales; family Solanaceae; genus Solanum; species Solanum dulcamara. The sequence continues at coordinate 73,514,652 of NC_077243.1, read as the reverse complement.
GTTGGATTTTGGTTACTTGAGAAGCGTGCTAGATTACATCTCAACCTCTATAAATTAGTTCCTTCTTCACCCATTACGGTCAACACATATTCTCTGCAAATTTCATCACTGACAGCGCCACGGTAACATAAAGTTAGGGAAAGAAGGTAGAAATAAATTTTCAATTAATGCTTCGGCTTCTCTATATATAATATTATCCTCTACTTTAGGTGTGTTCTCTGTAACGTCTTCTGGTAAGATTATCATGTTTAAGATCCTGATATGCGATAAGTTTATGTGATAGCATGAACGCCAATGCTTAAAGCTTATGTTTACATGTATTCCTTTGGTTCATTCCAATCCATTGATGATATTCGTTCCTTCGTCATCGATTCAAACCATTTTACTGATATTCTTAGGTTATTTTGGAGTTGTTTGGTGTGACTCTAATATGACACCCTGTCAAAATGGGGAAGAACTTCTCATATTTTCTCATTGCCAATCAGTCTATTTATACATTGCACCAAAACAAGAAAGTTATAATAAAATCCTAACCTGTTCATCAAATTATAAATAAGAAGCTTAGACATATAACAGAACATATTACTAAATTTTCATTTAATACACATCTTCTACGTGTGAAGAGACTACTTGTAAAAATACAATATGAAACTAAGGATAATACATTGCATTTTTTCCTTTTTCTAAGTAATTTTTATGCGATAATTCAAAATTGAATAATCATCTTGGTAAGATTTATCCTTGCAAAAACTAACATGTTTAGACATGTGAAGAAGAGATGTACAAATACTACATTGAGGAGGTGTGAAATGTTAGATATAGTGAGTACAATGAGAGGTAGAGGTACGTAGGCCAAAAAAGTACCAGGGAGATGTGATTAGACAGGATACGATGCAACTTCTGCTTATCGAGGACATGACCTAAGATATGACTTAGGAGGGTGTGGAAGTCACAAATTAGGGTAGAATGCTAGTAGGTAAGGAAGTGTTAGAATATGTTCAAATATATTATGCCTTTAATAATATATTTTGAATATATTCTAATTAATATTGTACTTTTGTATTTATAGCAAGTATTAATTAGAATATATTCAAAATATATTATTAAAGGCATAATATATTGAAGGAAGTGAATTGCTTGTTTAATTTCATTGAACTTGGTCAATATATACAAATTTCCAGATATGCTAAATACAAAGATTGATACTAATAGTTAAAACTAAGGAACCTAAATATATGCTTGCTATAAATACAAAAGTACAATATTAATTAGAATATATTCAAAATATATTATTAAAGGCATAATATATTTTAACACATTCTAACATATACTTGCTATAAATACAAAAGTACAATATTAATTAGAATATATTCAAAATATATTATTAAAGGCATAATATATTTTAACATATTCTAACACACCCCCTCAGTCGAAGCGGGTGGTTCTCGTATGCTTAAACTGTCCCGGAAATCATTAAATAAAATGCGCGAAAGCCTTTTTGTGAAAATATCAGCAATTTGATAATGGGACGACACATGTAGCACACGTACTTCGCCACGAGCCACTTTCTCACGAACGAAGTGAATATCCATCTCAATGTGTTTAGTGCATTGATGTTGAACTGGGTTGCCAGATAAGTATATCGCACTCACATTGTCACAATAAACTAGGATAGCCTTTTGAATGGGATAATGCAACTCTAGTAGTAGGTTTCGAATCCAGCATGAATCAGAAACAACATTAGCAACACCCCTGTACTCCGCCTCTGCACTACTACGGGAGAGAGTAGGTTGCCATTTGGAAGACCAAGAGAACAAATTATCCCCAAGAAAAATACAATATCCAGAAGTGGAACGACGAGTGTCAGGACACCAACCCCAATCAATATTTGTATAAGAGATAAGTTGATTAACTGAGGATTTGTTCAAATATAAACCGTGGGTTAAAGTACCCTGAAGATAACGTATAATACGCTTGAGGGCACGCATGTGCTCATTAGTCGGAGCGTGCATATGAAGACAGACCTGTTGCACGACATATGAAATGTCTGGTCGAGTGAATGTGAGATACTGAAGAGCACCTGCAAGACTACGATACTTAGTCGGATCATCATACGGAGTATCTGCAGTTGCACTAAGTTTGGACTTAGTGTTAACAAGAGTAGGACAGGGACTGCAGTTAGACATTCTGGCATGTTCAATAATTTTTGCAACATATTGTGTCTGAGATAAAAAGACACCGTGGGTGTTATGGGTGATAGCAATACTCAAGAAGAAACTCAGATGACCAAGATCTTTCATAGCAAATTCAGAAGACAAGAGAGCCATAATATGCTTACAAAGATGGTCAGAAGAAGTTGTAAGAATAATGTCATCCACATATAACAGAATATAAGTAATAGCAGAACTATTCTTGTAAACGAATAAAAAGTGATCTGACTTATTATGAGAGAACCCAATGGTAGCCACAAATCAGCAAATCTTTGGTACCAAGCCCGATGAGCTTATTTTAACCCGTATAAAGACTTTTTCAGAAGGCAAACAAGTCTGGAAATTGTTTGCTATGGAAACCCATGGGTTGATGCATATAAACTGTTTCACTGAGACGACCATGTAAGAAAGCATTCTTGACATCCATTTGAAGAATGGGCCAAGATTTAGAGAGAGCAATACTGAGAACTGCTCTAATGGTGGCCGGTTTAACCATGGGGCTAAATGTTTCATCATAATCAATGCCCTGCTATTGTGTATTTCCGTTACCAATAAAACGAGCTTTGTAACGCTCAAAAGAACCGTCAGAATTATGTTTATGATGAAAAATCCACATAGACCGAATAACATTCACATTAGGTGGCCTAGGCACTAATTCCCAAGTCTTATTTTCAATTAAAGCATTAATTTTATCTAACATTGCACTTTTCCAATTATGATCATGAAGCGCACTAACAAAATTTTTTAGGATAGAAGAAATATCAATAGTGATCGTAGTGTGGTAGTTGAAAGAGTATTTGGGGTTGGGTTTAAAAATGCCATTAGATGCACGAGTGGTCATACGGTGTGAAATGGGATTAGTAGGGCTAGAAGTGGTGTGAGGAAGGGTCAAAATAGCTAGGCTGGGTGTAGGAGAAGCAGCATGAGGTGAGGTATGATCTGGGCCCGTGTAAGACTGCGACCTAGATTGAGGAAGAGAGGCCGAATTTGGTTTGGGTTGCATAGGTTGGTCCGGTTGATTAAGTGGTGTCTGTTTTTATGGCTACAATTGCACACGCAAGTGTACATAGTCTCTCAAGTAGTAAAGCGGCTCTTTCTAGCCAGATATCGAACCCATAGGGACCTTGATAAGGCAAACAGTTTCTTTCAAATGACTACACTAATGATAGGTATGAAACAATAAAAATGCATTTAACTATCATCCCTTATCATAACCAAATGTGGTAAATAGGTATGTGTCACAAGCATCCTATCTACTAATCACGCTAAAATATATTAATATGAACACATTCCTTTCATTTTTTGTTTTATCTACCTGTCCTCTTCCGATTTCAAGATAGACAACACATATATCTTAATGCTGGCCAAACATCAAAATCATAACCACAAGAATGGAAGAGTAATTAGAATCAATAACCCATCTTCCACCAAGTTTAAAAGCTATTAAACCATGTTTCGTAGCTATAGCCCCAAAATTTGGGTGTTTAGCTACTCATAGTTAAATAACAACACCAAGGAATCAATTCCATACAAATTAAAATACAACAAAGGAAGAAAGGAACCTAAGATGTTTTTGTGCTTCTCTTTTTCTTTCTTCTTTCTTCTCTTCTTTTTTCGCCTCCAAAAACGTCTCTCCCTTTTGCCCTAATACAAGAAACTATTTAAAGTGCTTTTCCCTTTCAATTATTGATGGGCAGAATAATAAATAATTGGAAAGTTGATGGCGCTGCAGTGGGGCATCGCGCCACTATCGCGCCCAGAGTATGCCTGTAGTTTTTCACTTGGCGCTGCAGCGGGGTATCGCGCCACTATCGCGCCCAAAATATGCCTCAGTAGTTTGCATCCTGGCGTGTCGCGCCACTAGAATATGTGCAGGGTTTGGCGCTGTAGTGGCGCATCGCGTCACTATAGTGCCATGACTATTTTTCCTATCTTTTGCTTTGCAAAATTCCTGCATATGTGGGAACTCATACCTTATTGAACACTTGCTTGATATTCCATCCATAATAAGTCATTTGGCTTCAATATCTTCTCAGAATGCCACACAACAATGGCCAAACATAGTGCATGGGCTTATAAATGCGCCCAAGATCACCACCCCCCACTTAGACTTTTGTTCGTCCTCGAATAAACACCTGAATTGAGCGTAGACGTTGATCATAGCATGAACATAAGGCAATCTATCTCAGATATACATTGAGCACCTGGCTATACACATGTTCACATCATCATAACTAGTTCAACACCTCTTAAACTCAAGAACTGACTCTATAACACAGCAAATCCATATGCATCATTTAATTGGACATTCTACAGATTATCAAATTCTTACAATTTAACATGTGCATCTCACCACATCAAAATACACCCAAGCGCTAAATTAGTGTTGTGGGTATATTGCAACACAATCACTCACTCTCTCAAATGATTTCAAGTGCGACACAAAGATTTCCATAGGCTTGCCCTTAGTGTTTTACTCTACTAGTACAAGAATGCAATAGTATTAGGATTACTAGGTATTCATCGGTTGTGATGTAAAATGATGGGAAGGTAAGAATCATTCTTATATATATATATATATATATATATTTAATATACACTCCTCCTTTTTGCTTATCCTTTTTTTTCCGATCATTATCTATTTCTCCGAGCGCTTAGGACTTTGGGTAATTGAACTGCAAAATGAGGCTTAATAAGGATAAGAGGGGATTGAAAGCTTGGGTTTAGTACAAAACCAGGGAAAATAACCAAGGCTATCTAAGAAATGCCTATTTTCTTTCCTAAACTATACAATCTTTATTTTGTTTCGCATACACCCCAGGCAAGTTCTAGCTCTCGATATGTCTGCACTGAATACATACAATCCTCACTCACACATAACACATGTACAATTGAAGGATGATAACTATTGAATGCCAACTACATAATCATATGAATTAAAATTAAGCATGCATCACCTGAGTCAAATACAAGAATTTAAGTATCTTAAACTAGTCATTTCATAACATGCCTTCCCTCACATGCATAGCCTAGTCAGACATTTTCCATACAAACAGACTGAAACACATTTTATTTTGTACGGTTCAAAAGGGACTATCCTTGGCTAAAGAACCGAAAACAACTACCAAGAAACCCAAAATGAAAAATGCACTAAATAAAGTTTCTACAAAGGTACAATGATCAATTCCAACTCCCACCCCACACTTAAATAAAGCACTGTCCCCAGTGCTCTATAACAATGCATAGTTTTAAGAGTGAAAGAAAGAACTCCCTGCATAGCTCAGTCATCATCTCCTCCAGTTATGGTGGTTGTGTTATCTACCACCATAATAGCAGTGGTAGCCGTATCCTCTGGTTCTTCATCTTCCTCGTCTTCTCCCACCTCTTCCATGGTGGGTTCATCATCATCCAGAGGCTCTTGAAAAGCTGGCCCCACCCTGCACATATGCATAGCACTATCCATAAGAGGATAGCGCTCTGCCAATTCTGTCTTCTCGTTGTCCGTTGTCGGATGACCACCAATACGCAATTGCAATTCTTCCATTCCAAACATGCGACCCATCCAACTTTCGTCGCAAGCTTGTCGTTCTCCGACCGATAATATTTGTCTCTATGCTACGTCATGACTCCTTATTTTTGTCACGTCAACCACCTTACAAATCAAATGCGGCACCCTTGGTGCACTTAAATCGTGACTTTCTTCCTCAACTCCTTGAGCCCTCAACATTCGGGTTATTATGCTTCCATAACAGAAACACCACCTCTTATTGTTTCTGAATTTCAGCATATTGCGACTGATCACCGATCCTGCATTTACCTGCAACCCCTTCATCAAATGGTAAACTAGCACAACCCTTTCCTTAGTCACTTCTGACACATGCTTACATGGCAACAAGGCACTGCACACGATTTTCAACCACACCTTGGCTTCACTATTCAAATGTGAATAATGCAGCATACTGTGCCTACCAATGTCTTTTGCTCTCTCCCATCTTGCAACGGAGTTAGTACCATAAAGAGTATAACGAATATCTCTGTATGGTGGTTGTTCTTTCATATCTATAAATTCATTAAAATCACAATGTGGTATCCCCAAAAATTTATTCAAACTTCTAGTTGAAAAACGTATAACTTTACCCCGAACCTCTACCTTATTGGTACTTGACTGATCAGTGTTCCAATTTGCATAAATTTCACGGACAAGAGTTAGATTGCACTCACCTTGGTCTTCAAAAATGAATTGAAGACCCAGATTGTAGACCATCTCGTGAATTCGGGGAAACTCTGTCTGTACCTTTCCTTCATTCACATATTTATCTCCCATGTATTTAGCTTCTTTCTGGGAGTCAAACCAATCTAGTCTATACTGCTCCACTGCTTGCCTACCAAATCGATGCGGTGGTATCCCTGAGCTTGTTTGTCTAGTGGTTGAAAAAGTCCCAGTTTTTCGGGACCTCTTGCTGCCAACTCCTTGGGCTACTTGTTTTCCTTTGGATGCCATTAGAGATGAGAAGGGTAATTTGGAAGAAAGAAATCGAATCCTTGGCAATGTGGTTGTTTGAAAAAGTTCAAAGAGGAGAGAAGGAAGATTTAGTGATGGTTTGGTGAGGTAAATGTTTTGTGGTATAATATGTGTGTGGAGGAAGGTGATTTATAGAAATTAGAGTGGAAGTTTAAAGGGAAAAGTTTTGGGAGTTTTAGAAATTAAAGTGGGAAGTTGAAAGAGAAAGGTTGTCGGAGTTTTAGGGTTGGCTCGTGGAGGAGAAAAAATAGAGATAATGGAGGTAATGGAGGGTTTTGGGGGTTTTGGTCTATTTTAAATCTGATATTCAGGCTTTTGGCCTGAACCCGCTGGTGGCGCTATAGTGGCGCATCGCACCAGTATAGCTCCACACTGAAATCTTGCATAATTTTGTTATGGCGCTATAATGAAGCGTCGCGCCACTATAGCGCCCAAAACATTCCTCAGTAGTTTTTCTCCTGGCGCGGCGCCCCACTAAACTACTTGCAGGTTTGGGAGCTGTAGTGGTGCATCGTGCCAGTGTAGCTCCATAATGAATTTCTGCAGAATTTCATTATGGCGCTGCAGTGGCGCATCGCGCCAGTGTAGCGCCAAGAGCTGTTTTTCTGCCTATGTTTCTCCAAACTCCAGCTTGTTCTACACTGCTATCTGCTATTCTGCACATGAAATTTTCACAATTATATAAACAACTGGGTGGGTTGCCTCCCACCTAGCGCCTTATTTTTGGTCGTGACTCGATGCAATATATACATATAATCGCAATATCAAAATCTATTTTTAAAGAAAAATAAAATTATAAACTATAAGTCCTAAGTTACGATACACATCACGGGTTGCCTCCCGTGCAGTGCCTTATTTTCTGTCGTGGCACGACCCAGCTGTTGCCTCACTCATTTTCTAGTTCAATGGCTTCCTCTTCCCGAACATCTTCACCAAAGTAATTTTTTACTCTTTGTCCGTTTACCAAGAATGTAGATGTTTTCATTGTATTCCACAATTCCAAAGCTCCATGTGACATTGTACGCACTACCTCAAAAGGTCCACTCCATTTGGATCGCAATTTTCCAGGGAAGAGCTTGAGTCTAGAATTGAAGAGGAGCACCTTTTTTCCTGGTTTGAAAGTGTGAGTGATGATGTGCTTGTCATTCCATCGCTTTGTTTTCTCCTTGTAGAGCTTGGCATTTTCATAAGCATGGAGCCTAAACTCTTCCAACTCGTGCAATTGATTCAACCTCTTCCAGCCTGCTAGCTCTGGATTTAAATTAAGCTTCTTGATTGCCTAGTAAGCTTGATGTTCTAATTCCACTGGTAGGTGACACGCTTTACCGAATACCATTTGGTATGGGGAGGTTCCAATGGGTGTTTTGTACGCTGTTCGGTATGTCCAAAGAGCTTCATCTAATTTTTCCGACCAATCTTTCCTTTGAGCATTCACAGTCTTTTGTAATATCTGTTTTACCTCTCTGTTGGATACCTCAACTTGCCCACTAGTTTGAGGATGATATGCTGTAGCAACTTTATGCCTCACCCCATACTTAGCCAAGAGATTCTTTACTATTTGATTTATGAAGTGTGACCCTCCATCACTGATAATTGCCCTGGGAGTGCCAAATCGAGTGAAAATATGCTTTTTTAAAAACTTGCTCACCACTTTCGAATCATTTGTGGGAAGGGCCACGACTTCAACCCATTTGGACACGTAATCCACTACCACTAATATATATTGATTTCCACATGAGGACGAAAAAGGACCCATGAAGTCTATTTCCCATACATAGAAGATTTCAACATCTAGAATGTTGTTCAAAGGCATTTCATGTCTTCGTGATATGGTGCCCGTTTTTTGACATTGGTCATAGTTCTTCACATAAACTACAGCATCCTTAAACAACGTAGGCCAAAATAAACCCGATTGAAGTACCTTATGTGTAGTGCGCTCTCCTCCATGATGGCCACCATATGGTGATGAGTGGCATGCATCCAATAGTTGGTGTACCTCTGCTTCTAGCACATATCTCCTCACCATTCGATCAACACCTCGCTTGAATAAATAAGGCTCGTCCCATATGTAGAGACGAACGTCATGCATAAGCTTCTTCTTTTGTTGTGAGGTAGCATCAAGAGGAAACACTCCACTAACAAGGTAGTTCACAATATCTGTGTACCATGGGAGATCTTGTACCTCTACTTGCAGCAGTTGCTCATCCGGAAATTCCTCCTTTATCGGATTCTGTTCAGCCATATGGGACGAACCCTCTAATCTTGATAGATAGTCTGCTATTTGATTTTCGCATCCCCTTCTATCTTTGATTTCAATATCGAATTCTTGTAACAATAGAATCCATCTGATGAGCCTTGGCTTGACATCTTTCTTGTTGAATAGGTACCTAAGAGTTGCATGGTCAGTAAAAACAATCACTTTTGTACCTACCAAGTAAGAGCGGAATTTATCAAATGCATAGACCAACGCCAACATTTCCTTCTCCGTGACCGTGTAATTGGCCTGAGCAGAGTCAAGAGTTTTGCTTGCATAATAAATGGAATGAAAAAATTTCTCCTTCTTTTGTCCCAAGACTGCACCCACTGCTATGTCGCTTGCGTCACACATCAGCACAAAAGGTAACTCCCAGTTAGGAGCTAGCAGGATAGGGGCTTCAATCAGCTTTTTCTTCAAGAGTTCAAATGCCTGCAAACATTCATCATCAAAAACAAATTTTACCTCTTTTTCGAGCAACCCACACATTGGTTTGGCTATCTTTGAAAAATCTTTGATGAAACGCCGGTAGAATCCGGCATGGCCTAAAAAACTGCGAACTCCTTTTACTGAGATTGGTGGCAAAAGTTTCTCAATCACTTCAATTTTTGCTTTGTCCACTTTCAACCCATCTTTTGACACTTTATGTCCCAACATAATACCCTCTTTTACCAAGAAATGACACTTCTCCTAGTTTAAGACAAGGTTTGTTTCTTCACACTTTGCAAGTACTTTCTCTAGATTTTCAAGCAAAGATCAAAAGACTCTCCGAAAACTGAAAAGTCATCCATGAAAACCTCTACAAACTCTTTCACCATATCATGAAATATTGCAATCATACACCTCTGAAAAGTGGTAGGAGCATTGCAAAGGCCAAATGGCATACGCTTGAATGCGTAAGTCCCGTAAGGGCATATGAATGTTGTCTTTTCTTGATCCTCTGGTGCAATGGTAATTTGATTGTAACTTGAATATCCGTCTAAGAAACAGTAGTATTCTTGGCCTGCTAACCTATCAAGCATTTGGTCAATGAACGGCACAGGGTAGTGATCTTTTCTTGTTGCATCATTCAACTTTCTGTAGTCCATGCATATGTGCCACCCAGTCACTGTTCTTGTAGGGATTAACTCATTTTTCCATTGGTTATCACAGTCATTCCCCCTTTCTTTGGTACACATTGAACTAGACTTACCCACTTACTGTCAGAAATTGGGTCTATTATGCCTGCATCTAGCCACTTAATTATCTCTTTCTTCACAACCTCTTTCATGATGGGGTTCAACCAGCGTTGTGGTTGTGCACTAGCCTTATGTCCTTCTTCCATGAAAATTCTGTGCATGCATAAAGTAGGGTTGATGCCATGAAGATCAGCCATTTGCCACCCAATTGCCTTTTTGTGCCTCTTCAGTACCTCCAATGCTACTATGACCTGTGCCTCAGACAAAGCAGATGAAAGGATTACAGGTAAAGTGTTATTTATTCTAAGCAAAACATACCTGAGATATGCTGGCAGTTTTTTAACTCTAATTTAGGGGCTTCTTCGAGAGAAGGCTTGGGTGAAGGACCCAATTCTCTGTTCAAGGGTTCTACATTCTTCTTCCACATGCTAATATTTGGCATATCAAGCACACTTGCTAGCTCCTTAGCTTCTATGTCCTCTTCAATATCTTGACCCATTACGACTTTCGCCAACGGATCATTTGAGGTAGTACATTGAGTTGATATTTCCTCATCAATGATGGTTACAACAGATAGCTCCTCATAAATTGCAGGCAATTTCAGTGCATGATATACATCAAACACTTCCACTTTATCATATGCTCTCATAGTCAATCTACATGCAGCCACATCAATTAGTGCCCCGTCTGTTGCTAAGAATGGGCATCCTAAGATAAAAGGAACATTGGGGTCCGGCTCAAAATCTAAAACGACAAAATCAACAGGAAAGATGAGGGATCCTACTTATATCAAAACATCTTCAATGATACCATCAGGTCTAGCTATAGAACGATCCGCTAATTGTAGCAAAATAGTTATTGCTTTAAGTTCTCCCAGGCCTAATTTCTTAAACATGGATCTAGGCATTAAGTTGATACTAGCACCCAGATCACAGAGACCTCTTGCATTACTATATTTACCGATGGTTACCTGCATCGTGAAACTACCTGAATCTTTTAGTTTAGCTGGAAGCTTACTTTTGTTCAAAATTCTTGAACTACACTCTTCAGTGAGTGCCACAGTTGCAAATTCAGCTAACTTGCTTTTATTGGCCATAATATCTTTGAAGAATTTAGCATACTTTGGGATTCCCTATAAAAAATCAATCAAAGGCAAATTAATTTACACCTATTTCAACAAATCTATAAACTTTGCAAAACACTCCTCTTCTTTCTTCTTTTTAAATTTTTGAGGAAATGGAGGAGGAGGTTTTGTCTTTGGTTCCTCTATTGCTTTTGAACTGCTAGGTTCACCTTCTTTCCCGACTTGCTCTTTGCCTTTTTCCTCTACCGATTGTGCTTTGGGAGCTAATTCAGTGAGTGGGCGACCACTGCGAATACTCACGATATTCATCTATTTGGGATTGGGATCAGTGTTACTTGGTAAGCCCCCTTGTTGGTGAGAACTATATGCACTTGCCAATTGCCCAAGCTGTTTCTCTAAATTTTAGGTAGCCAGTTGATTTTGTCGAACATCGGAAGCTAGCTTGGCTTGGTCTGTCATGATTTGTTTCAACATGTCCTCAACACTCATGCTTTCCAATTTTTTTGATCCTTGATCACCTTGACTTTGAGCATTGTATCCTTGACTAGGATTATTATATTGGTGTCCACCTCCTTGTGATCTGTATTAAGTTTGCCCTTGAAGATGATTTTGTTGATTTCTACCCCATGAGAAGTTAGGATGGTTTCTCCAATTTGGGTTGTAAGTATTTCCATAGTTTTGGTTGCCAACACCCTTAGGTGCATTACCTACAAAATTTATTGATTCTGGATTTTCTCCACAATATTCGGCCACATGCTTACTGCTTCCACATACTTCGCACCACATATATTGTTGTTGAACCATGCTCACTGAAGCCTGCTACTTTCCTTTTGCTAGAGTGTTGAAATGTGTTGTCATCATATTTTGCATTACTGCAATTTGTACTGTCAATGCAGTTACTGCATCAACCTCTAACATGCTTGCTTGTTTTTGGGTGCCAGGTCTAGCATTTCCTCCATTCCACTCCGGATTTTCTTGGGATATGCGATTTAACAATGTGTATAACTCATCATATGTTTTCTCCAAGGCTTGCCCACCTGCAGCTGAATCAAGAAGAATTTTAATGTTAGGTTCCAACCCTTCTATGAAGGTATGGACCAACACTTCGTTAGCTTGATAATGATGAGGGCAACTAATGAGTAATGATTTAAATCTGTCCCACGATTGGTACAAATTTTCTCCTAACTTTTACTCGAAGCTTAAAATTTCAGTCCTCAACTTAGCCGTCTTCCCCGAATGGAAGAACCTTATAAGGAACTTGCGGGCCAAATTATTCCATGAAGTGATTGAATTTGGTGGTTCCGACTTCAACCACCTCTTGGCTTCTCCTATCAAAGAAAAAGGAAACAATGTTAGTCACACATAATCAGGAGATACCCCAATTGGCGTGTAAGTGTCGCTGATCTCCAAAAATTTTTGGATGTGAACTTGAGGATCTTCATGAGGCAATCCCATGAACTGTCCATTAGAGTGCAACAATTGCACCATGTTCTGTTTTAACTCAAATCTCCCTCCAGCTAACGGTTTCTGAATGCTGGAGGTGACATTTGCAGTGAGTGGGACTGCCACATCACGTACTATCCTGGCTGCCATGGCTGCAGGGAGCTCCTCTGGCAAGACCTCTCCTTCTAAATCATGATTTTCCGCCAGATTTAGTTTATGTATTAAGTTTTGCGAAGCCACTGTTCGTCTTTTCCGTTGAAAGAATCGTTCGGGCTCGGATAACGGATCTACAAGCTCTTTGTCTCTGTCCAGCATAATGTTTAAGTTACCTGCAAAAATTCACAACTAAGACCAAGTTGTTAACACTAGCACAATCAATTTGCCTAATTTCTAAGGTCCCCGGCAATGGCGCCAAAAACTTGTTGTAGCTACAATTGCACACGCAAGTGTACGTAGTCTCTCAAGTAGTAAAGCGGCTCTTTCAAGCCAGATATCGAACCCACAGGGACCTTGATAAGGCAAACAGTTTCTTTCAAATGACTACACTAATTATAGTTATGCAATGAGTTTAAGATTGTTTGTTACTGATTTTTGGAAGTATAAAAACCTTCTCGAAGTGAAAACAATGCAATAGTTATGTATATTAATCAGGCTTTAAGAAATTCTAGGGCTATAACATAACGTGAAATCAAGTTTACTATTATTCAATCTTAGTTTCCGATGGGCTATTTAATTACTGATAAAAAGGGTTAATAATTCAATTATGGTTTCCTGGCCTATAATTGCCTATCTTCATTGCCAACCTAACTACATCATTGAGTGGTGATAGGTATGAAACAATAAAAATGCATTTAACTATCATCCTTTATCATAACCAAATGTGGTAAATAGGTATGTGTCACAAGCATCCTATCTGCTAATCACGCAAAAATATATTAGTATGAACACATTCCTTCCATTCTTTGTTCTATCTACCTGTCCTCTTTCGATTTCAAGATAGACAACACATATATCTTAATGCTGGCCAAACATTAAAATCATAACCACAAGAATGGAAGAGTAATTAAAATCAATAACCCATCGTCCACCAAGTTTAAATGCTATTAAACCATGTTTCGTAGCTATAGCCCCAGAATTTGGGTGTTTAGCTACTCATAGTTAAATAACAACACCAAGGAATCAATTCCATACAAATTAAAATACAACAAAGGAAGAAAAGAACCTAAGATGTTTTTGTGCTTCTCTTTTTCTTTCTTCTCTTCTTTTTCTGCCTCCAAAAACGTCTCTCCCTTTTGCCCTAGTACAAGAAACTATTTAAAGTGCTTTTCCCTTTCAATTATTGATGGGCAGAATAATAAATAATTGAAAAGTTGATGGCGCTGCAGTGGGGCATCGCGCCACTATCGCGCCCAGAGTATGCCTGTAGTTTTTTGCTTGGCGCTGCAGTGGGGTATCACGCCACTATTGCACCCAAAACAAGCCTTAGTAGTTTGCATCCTGGCGCGTCGCGCCACTAGAATCTGTGCAGAGTTTGGCGCTGTAGTGGCGCATCGTGCCACTATAGCGCTATGACCATTTTTTCTGCCTTTTGCTTTGCAAAATTCCTGCATATGTTGGAACTCATACCTTATTGCACACTTGCTTGATATTCCATCCAAAATAAGTCATTTGGCTTCAATATCTTCTCAGAATGCCACACAACAATGGCCAAACATAGTGCATGGGCTTATAAATGCGCCCAAGATCATTTGCCCTAGTGTTAGCTTTATTTTGGTAGTGTCTTGTTTTTTTATTATTTGTTATTTATGATTTTTCAGTTATTGCTTTATTTTTTTTGTTGTACTGTTTCCATATTAGTAGCTATGTTTTTTTCATAGTCAGTTTAATTCCCTTTTCACTTACTTTGATTTGTTATACTCGAGCCGAGGATCCTCCAAAAACAGTCTCTCTACCTCCACGAGTTAGTGATAAGATATGCGTACAATCTACTCTCACACCTCATTTGTGGAATTTCACTAAATATATTATTGTTGTTATTACATAAACTAACATGTTGTCTTTTATCTACTATATTTAAAGGAATTAAATAGTATTTACTCATGGAGTAAAGAATTTTATATTATTAATAAATTTACTATGATATATTACTTAAATTATGATTCAATTATTAAATTAGAATTAATATTTAGAATTTGTCGTTTAGTTTCTAAAATATAGCGTGAAAAAGGTAAAATATAAGCTCTTTTGAGTTAGCTACTTTAAAGTAGTGGTAACTGGTGAACATCAATTTGGAAAAGCATTTTAGGTGCCCATTTGAACTTTTTTATAAATAAATATAAATAGTTATGTTGGAGAAAAGTACTAAAAATTAATAATAAATAATTAGTGTGATAAAAACTATATATTAAGAAGCATTTCTTCTATTAGAACTTAGAAGTATTGAAACATTGTTAAAGTTATTTATAATTTTTCTCTTCATAGTATTTTATAAATAAAAGTATGAATGAGTTATATGGGCAAGGGGAAGGGGCAGAGGGAAAGAACGAGGGCGTGGCCGGAAAATTCCATTGATGACAATAGGGAGCTCAGTGGGGGCACGAGTGATAGGAGAACAAGACATGCAGGTGCAAGACAAAGACAAAGAGATACAAATAAATGAGGAGCAACAAATAGATCTAGAGGGCATAATAAGATCTGATGTAGCTCGGAGATTGAGTCTGAGTGAGACTCCTCCAGCTGCATCTGGAAACAAGGAACCTTAGATCCAGCTTGTGTTCAGCAATCTGAGGAGAATGGGATCAATGGAATAGTAAAATCTGTTATCACTGTAGCTGCAAAATCGAAAGAAGTAACAGAAGGGGAAACTGAAGGAATAAAGATCAACAAAGGGAAGGAGAAGATAGATGAAGACGAGCACAAGGAGACATGGGTAAATATGTGTAATGACCCAGAAGGTCATTTTTGAAATTTTTATAAAATGATCATTTTACCTCTCTCTTTAGTTGTCCTGGGTCATTTTTGATTGGTACCAGGTGTTGATTTTTAGAAAATTCTATGAAAAGTTAAGTTTTTGGAAATTTTGAGTTTCATAAGCTTTAAATATTAAAAAGTAGTATTTGGGTCAATCGGAGTTACAGGTCTCGGAATGGAATTCCGTCGATTCCAACAGCTCTGAAATATTGAGATTGGCTTAGGAGACTTTACGAAATCAGTTTTGGAGTTGGAACAAAGATTTGAGGCCTTGAGTTGAGAATTTGAGGAACTTTAAACCAAGGTTTGACTTTGGTCAACTTTTGGAGTTCCGTTGCTCGGAATGGAATTCCGACGACTCCTTTAGGTTCGGGAGAGGATTTTTGGTCTAGAAGAAATGTTAGTTGAAGTTTTAGAGGTCCCAAGCCCATTTTGATATTTTGAAGGCCTAAGTTGGTTTAGTTGCGACTTTTCGAGTTTCGGGTCAAGAAAACCTCGAATTCGAATTCTGATGATTCTATCAGCTCCGAAATGGTCAAATTAGTCTAGTAGCATTGTTGGCATGACCATCGAGACAATCGATACGAGTTTGGGGTCATTTGACGCTTTTGACTTTGAAAGTTAGCATATGGTTGACTTTGGTCAACATTCTTGGAAAACGCGTCCGAATAAAAATTCTGACAGCGCGGTTAATTTTGGAATGTCGATTTTGGTCTAGAACGACCCTTCGTTCACTTTTCGAGGCTTTCAGACTAATATTGAGGCCCTTTGTAGAATGTGACTTAAAATGACTCTTGGGTGTGAGACTCACTTTCTATTAAAATGATCTCGTATGTAAATTATGAATGCGCCATTGAGTCCGGAACATCGAATTTAGTGGGGTAGCATATATGGTTTATTTTTATCAGATTCCGAACGAATTTCGAGCACCCCATCGTAGATTTTGGATTTTCCAAAATCTGAAAAATTGCAGCAGCAGCCGCCCTTTTATTTTGGGATATTTCCTCCAACTTTAAAACCCTTTATCTTGGGCTATAGAGCTCCAAATTGGATGATTCAAAAGACAAAATTGTGATATTTCTCGTGGAGAATGTATTGGATAGATTGAAAGCTGATTTGGAGCATTCGATTCAGGTAAAAATCGTAATTTTATTTGCAGCAGTGTCTATTTTCGAATTGAGTTTTTGAAGAACTTTGAGAAATTATTTTTTGACCTATATAAACCCAATTTTGGTGATTCAAGGGTCTAAATTCAAGAGAATTTCGTGAGAAATCTCTTAGTGAGCTCAGATACGTGAAGTGAAGCTTCGTTTGAGGTAAAAATGCGTGTTTATTTACTGATTTAGTCTTTATTGAAATGAAATTTTGTTGAATTTTGGAAGAGTGTATCTTGGTCAATATAACTCCATTTTGAGTGATTCTTGAGGCTACATTGTGGATTTTTTTGCAAGGATCATCGTAGTGTAATTTGTTTAGGTTGGAAGGGTCTCGTTTCTTCGGAATTAGTTGATCTTGATGCTGTCATTTTTAGGTCTTTTAGTTGGAAATTATGAGTTTTGATTGCATGCTCGTCCCGCGTAAATTTCCACCCCAAATTGTGTTATAAATATGATTTGTGAGCTCGGGGTGACGTTTGGAACCTGTTTAGGGGGGTCAAATCCAGAATTTCATATGCGGGTTTCACAATTTTTATTTTAGACCCCGAAATTGGTCTGCCTCCAAAAATTATGAAATTAGTGTCTAAATGACTGTATCGACGTCGTAGTTCTGTTTTTGATAGCGTGATAGCATTCCAAAGCAGTTCAGAAGGGAAAAGCTTCGGGACAGTAATTTAGAGCTCACGTATTTAGCCTACAGGTAGGTTACGGTTTTCCTTTCTTTAGATTGAACTGGAATGTCTGAAAGCATGTAGAAATAGTTGGAAATAGGGTTGGGTAGTTTAATTGTATATCTTAGGCGTAAGAAATCATGATTTAGGCTTTTTATCGGGGTTTTTGGGTATTTAGAAGCATGTGTATCCTGTCGTTATTTGTTAGTATTATAAGGAGATTTAAATGAGCATGTTGTTGATACTGTGGAGTATGTTGACCTTAGTATAGGATGTAAACTTGCTTTAGATGCCACGACGTCGCTCCGATGGACTTAAATCCTTGTAGAATGGTATAGCGGGCTAGTGCCTAGTAGCTTGGCCTTAGTTAAGCGTCGCTATTAAGCATACCCTCATCCATAACTCGGTATAATCGTGACTTTCATGATGCGTCGGCAATAATAGATTTCGTGATCGTTGACTTTGGCTCCAGTTCAAGTTTTGGCAGTATATCAATTGACTCATTGGGGAAAAGATTTTTGGTACTGTTGTATTCTAGTTGGGAAGGAGAATATTTGGCATCATGGGATAATTTATCTATGAGCATCCGGGTACCCAGCCCCGGCCTCTGCCGGCTTTCTAGTATGACGAGCATCCGGGTACCCAGTCTTGGCCTCAGTCATATCGATGTTTTATAGCGAGCATCCAGGTACCTTGTCCCGACCTCGACTGTACCAATGTATTATGGCAAGCATCCGGGTACTCAATCTCGGCCTTGGCCACTTTGAACCTTCGAGCGAGCATCTGGGTCCTAGTCCTGGCCTTGACCCCTAAAGCACCCCTTGTTTATTGACTCTTGGAGATTTGGGGCTTTGGAAATGCTACAGTTCTTCGGTTCCTGACATTGCAGATTCTTGGTTCCTAGCCTTGGTAGTTGTAGCTATTTTGTGTACTCGGCGAGCTTATGGGGGCTCATCCGGGTTTTTATTTAACTTGCGCACGAGTGTACTGACTGGGCTTATGGGGGGCCAGTTGGATATAGTTAGTTATAGTTCTCATAGATAGTACTCTTTTCCCTTTTGATGCTCGTGTTGATTCCTATTTAGGCTTATTTCTTTTTTTCATATTGTTTCTACCTTTTCTTCTCAGTCGGCCTATGATGCCTACTGGGGACCTGTTGTCTTGGTACTCATACTACACTCTGCATCTACTTTCGTGATGCCTGACAGAGCACCAGCTATCGCCGTGGATAGATCGAGCCTGTTGCAGTGGCGTTTTTGGATCATTTCTGTCTCCTTCAGTATGGATGACCCGTCTTTTGCCTTTTGAGACTAGCCAGTTGTTGTATATATTTTCGGTCCACTTTCGGGACTTGTACTCGTCTTTTATTTTGTAGCAGCTCTGTACTTGTGACTGCCAGGTTTTGGAAGGGATCTTTAGTTGTTTATATCATATTTTGAGTTACTTCCGCTTAATCTTTCTACTTATCTTTATAATTCTCCACTCTTGTTTAGTTTCTGCCCTCAAACCCATTACTTGATGTTCCGGGTTGACGGGTTGACTTACCTACTGGTGCGTTATAGTAGGTGTCATCATGACCTAAGGAATTGGGCCGTGACAATATGTTTAAGAATAATCGAGTTGCTAACAATGGTATGAATCTAGCTTATTTTACTCCGCAAGTAATAGAGGGTCAAGCTGTGGTACAACTAGAAGAGGAGGATGTTCAATCGGAAGAAGAGAAGTGGAAATGTGCACTTATTGATTATGTTGTGGGAGAATGCCCTGGGTACAATACCATGAAAAGATATGTGAATCTGAACTGGACAACTGTGATAAAACTTGATGTATACTTTCATGAGGAGGGCTATTATATTGTGAAATTTGAGTCATTGAATGATATGAAGGAGATACTATACTCTGGGCCTTATACTATTAATAATAGACCTATAATATTGAAGCAATGGAGTTCTGATTTTGACTTTGGAAATGAATTTTTAACTGAAATACCGTTATGGGTAACATTTCCAAAGTTGCCTCTTAACTATTGGGGAGTAGGATCTTTGAGTAGAATAGCAAATGCAATTGGAGTACCTTTATTTGCTGATGAATGCACTACTAAGCAGACTAGAATATCTTATGTCAGAATGCTTATTGAAGTTAATATTACCAAAGCTATCCCTCAGCAAATTACTGTGATAGATCCTAGTGAAGGAACCTTTTTGCAACAAATGGAACTGGAATGGAAGCCTCAATATTGTGATAAATGTCAGCAGATTGGACACATATGTCAACCCCCTAAAATGAACAAGGATGCACAGACAAGGAGTAGTAGACCTGTGAAAAAAGTAACTCAAGAATGGCAATATAAAGGTGTGATTCAACCTCAGATGCAACATGTGGATAGTGAAGAGAAGGAGCAGGTATCTAGTCTTAGACCTAAAGTTAGAGATGAGAACAGTTTAATCAAAGGTCCAATGCAGGGGAAGCAAGACCAGAACTTAGTCTTGAAAACTTTCCAATTCTGGCAACTATATCAACTAGAAATGGGTATGAGAGTCCTATGAACAGCAAACTTGCTTCACTACCTGTTGATAGAGGTGGAGCACCTAAAGCTGGTTTATGAAGTGGGTATTTTGGAGCCTGAGGGGTGTGAATAAAAGGTATAAGCAAAAGGAACTCAAAAACTACCTTTAGGGAAAAAGAATAAAGTTAGCTGGACTGGTGGAAACTAGAATAAAGGAACATAATATGAAGGCAACAATGAGAGGAATAACACCTGGATAGGGGATATTGAATAATTATCATGCAACTTCTAATGGAAGAATCTGGGTGGTATGGAATGAGAATTGGTATGAAGTTGAAGGAATACTAAGTACTGCATAAGTAATGCATTGCGAAATCAAGCACAGGAACAAGGAACAATATATTATGCTAACTGTGATTTATGGTTTCAACACTATAGAGCTAAAGAAGAGTTTGTGGGAGGATTTGAATACAATTGCACAAGGAATTTCCCTACCTTGGCTTATAGCTGGGGATTTTAATGCACTTTTATACCTTCAAGATAGGCTAGCTGGAGCAGTAGTTACTATGAATGAAGTCAAGGACCTGGCTGAATGTATTCAAAATATAGGTATAACTGAATTGCCTTGGAAGGGAGCATATTATACTTGGACCAATAAGCAGTATAGGGTAGATAGAATCTCAAGTAGAATTGATAGAGCTTTTGGTAATTGTGAGTGGTTGATGCAATGGGGACATGTTTCTACTGGATATGAAAAGCCTGGAATATCAGATCATTGTCCTATGCTACTTACTCTACAAGAAAATCAACAGGAGGTTAGGGTGAACTTCAAATTTTTTAATGTGTGGACTCAACATGAATCCTTTATGCATATAGTTGACGACATATGGAAGCAGTGTTATAAGGGGGGGGTGGGGGGGTGGGGGGGATAATATGGAGCAGGTGTGGAAAAAGCTTAAAGCACTACAATCAAAATTGAGGAAGCTTAATAATTATGAATTCAAGTTTATTAGCTAGAAGATTGAAAAGACTAGGGATGACCTTGCTAGAATTCAAGAGAGTATCAACAACCAAGTCACTGATGCGTTGATTGATCAGGAAAGAGAGGCAATACTGAGGCTAGAGAAGTGGTCCTTGATTGAAGAAAATGCACTAAGACAGAAATCGAGAGCAAAATGGATACAACTTGGGGATGCCAACAACAAATATTTCAGTGCCTTGATCAAAGATAGGACTCAATAAAAGTAAATTAAATGTATAACAGCATTATCAGGCTAGGTATTATATGAGGCTACAGATATCCAAAATGAGTTTGTGCAGTTTTATAAATGATTAATGGGATCTTCAGCAAATACTCTACCAGCTATAAATATTATCTCATATAATAAGAAGAGGGCCTATTCTATCTAGGCAACAGAGGATTAGGCTGTGTGAAAAAGTGTCTGAACAGGGGATATATATGAGGAATTACAGGCCATAGGTAATGATAAGGCCCCAGATATTAATGGATATAATGTTTTCTTCTTCAAACACACATGGTATATCATCAAGCATGAGGTTATTGATGCAGTGAAGCAATTCTTTTTCACTGGAAAGATATATGATCCTATTAACTGTACTCTAGTAACTCTTGTGCCAAAGGTACGTAGTCCAAGTATTGTGAAAGAGTTCAGAACCATTGCATGTTGCACTGTACTTAATAAAATTATTGCAAAGGTCTTGGCCAACAAATTGCATGATGTTATGCCCACAATTATTAATGATAGTCAGGCAGGATTCATACCTGGGAGAAAGATCTCTGGTAACATTATACTAGCTCATGAGTTGGTAAAAGTTTATACTAGGGAAAACATATCACCTAGGAGTATGCTGAAGTTTGATCTACATAAAGCTTATGATTCTGTGGAATGGTTCTACTTAGAACAAGTACTGAAGGAGTTAGGATTTTCTGAAATGTTCACACAGTGGGTCATGGCATGTGTGACAACAGTCGGGTATGCTATTGTTGTGAATGGAAACACTTCACAAGCTTTTGCAGCAGCTAAAGGACCTAGACAAGGAGATCCTATTCTCCTTTCCTATTTACTATAGCAATGGAATACCTTAGTAGATATCTTAATGGCCTAAAAGAGGATAAAACATTTAAGTTTCACCCACAATGCTCCAAATTAGGCATCACTCATTTATGTTTTGCTGATGATCTGCTAATATTCTCTAAAAGGGATATAGAGTCCATCAAATCCCTCCAAAAGAAATTCTTTATATTTTCTCAAGCTTCAGGTCTGCATGCCAATCTGAGTAAGAGTTCCATTTATTATGGAGGGGTGGCACCATTAATTAGACAACAAATTATTCAACAACTAGGATACACAATTGGTGAACTTCCCTTTAAGTATCTTAGTATACCATTGTCATCAAAGAGACTAACTATTTTACAGTGGTATTCTCTGATTGAGAAAATTATGGCTAGAATTAACTCTTGGACTACTAGGAAACTATCCTATGCAGGGAGAGCACAAGTGGTTCAAACAGTGTTATTTGGGATTCAATCTTATTGGGCACAGATATTCATTATTCCTGCAAAAATTATTAAGCTGCATGAAGGATTATACAGGAGCTACTTATGGTCAGGTGAAGGACAAGTCACAAAAAAGGCTCTTGTGGCCTAGGAAAGAGTATGCAGTCCTAAATCTATAGGGGGCATGGGCTTGATTAATATGCAGCTATGGAACAAAGCAACAGTTGCCAAGCTATGCTGGGATTTAGCACACAAAGAGGACAAGTTATGGATCAAATGGATATACACTTATTATATAAAAGAACAAGAGACGTCGCCAAATTCAGGACAGGCAAGTTGGATGGTCAGGAAAATCATGAATGCTAAATAGATGGTGGATCAAATGCAACAAGCTAGAAGCGGAAAGGGAAGTATGATTAGGCAAATCTACCTGACTATGATAGGGGATCAGACCAGAGTAGAATGGAAGTGTCTTATATTCAAGATTGAAGTCAGGCCAAAAGCTTATTTCACTATGTGGCTCCTGCTTCAACAGAGATTACTTACTGTTGATAGGCTAACCAAATGGAGATTGGAAGTGAACAGAACATGTGCATTATATCAATGTGCAGATGAGAGTGTTGAACATGTGTTTGTCCAATGCCAATACTCCATCAAATTATGGAACAGATTACTAGAATGGATTTAGAAGACAGCCCTTCCATCCACAGATTGAAACCATTTCTTGCAATGGTGCATCAACCAAGGGAAGGGCAGGGCATTATCAGAACAAGCTTTTAAAATTATTATGGCTGAATGTGTGTATGGAGTATGGATAGAAAGGAACAATAGAGTCTTTGTAAAGAGGAGTAGAATAGAAGAAGTAGTGGCCAAAGAGATAGCCTACACTACCATTGTTAAGTCTCATGTTAGATTACAAAGTTTTCTTAGTACTAACAATAAGTTTTGTTAGAGCCCAAGTAATGAGGGATACAAATGAGAACAAAGTATGTTGTGTCTAGTTACTTGATATGTAATGACGTTTCTGGTAATTAATATAAGAGTTGGTTGTCAAAAAACAAAAAGAGTTATATGAAATATTACAAATACATTTTAAGAAAAGTGATTGAAAAATTATAAAATATATTAAGCGTAAAATCATAAAAGGTCAACAAAAATGTCCATAAGCTGTAAAATCATAAGGTAGATATGACTTTATGATTTTGGCTTATAAACATTTGATTATAAGCAATTTTGATTTTTATCAAATACTTAAATAAACAAAAAAATATTTATAATAAATTGACTCAGAAGTCTATAGTCATAAGTTGAAAATTTAAAAAAAGTCCGTTTAAATTAATTTATTTTAAGAGTTTTTAATCCACAATGATTTTAAAAGCATTTTATCAGTATTTGATTAAAACAAAAGGTGTTTTTAAGTCCTTAATTTTAAGCCCCCAAAAATATATAAATATCCCAGCATTTGTTTTCAATCATCATTATGGGTCAGGAGTCTCAAAAATGCCAAGAAATGTACATCAATTTTTAGTAAGTGATATTGTTTTCTTCATATGCCTGCTAACTCATAGCCAAGTTTGTCTTTATGATCACGCATCATCACATAAGGAGTGATATCCTTATAGTTGACAACTTCAATTTAGTATTGAGCACAAAAGAAAAAGGTAGTCACTTGTGTTGGTAAAAACAACTATCTACTTGGTTGATATATAAGAAGATAACTTACTGACTCCTCAGCTTCGATAATTTTTCGGAGTCTTTCTTGAAGGACTCGAACTCGACTCTCGATTTTACGTAACTTTCTCCATCGTCTATAAGCAAACCATAGGGGTAAGTTTCTGCATTCTCTTTGATCTTCTGGTATTGTTCTTGTATCTTGTCTGCCCAATTAGTATATGGGTAGCTTCCCAGCTGCTTTTTTGCTTTAGCTGATTGTTGACTACCTTTACTTTTTTTCCTAAAAAGTCTTTATTGGTTCCTTGATTTATCACTTGAATTTGTACTCAAAAAGAGAAAATCACCCGGTAGATGTTTGTTGCTTGGCTGCTACTTGGTTACTTGTTTGTTCCATGGGAGGCACACAATATTCTCTAATATGCAGAAACTAAAAGTAAAATTACTTTGATACTATAACGCCATAAGTTATAAATTATGACTTATAATCTGTTTGATTTTATATTGACTTATTTTAAATGCTTTTTGGCTTATGGCTTGTTATTTTAGCTTAAAATAAAATGATTATAAGTATTTTTTAAAATTTATCCAAATACTCTATAAGTGTTTAAGAATTATTTTGACTTAAAAACACTTAAAACAAGCTAATGCAAATCGAGCTTGTTTGGCCAAGCGGCTAAAAACTACTTATTTTATAAGCACTTTTATTAAAATAGTTTTTCAGAAAAGTGTTTTTTAAAAATAAGCAATTTGTGTTTGGTCATTTCATTTGAAAGTATTTTGATAAACCGATATGTTTGACTAAGCTTTTTTAAAAATTGCTTTGAGAGTCAAATTACGAGTTATCAATGCACTTTTAATATTATTATTTTATAGAAAAAAATATTTTAAATATCTATTATAAAAAATTAAATTAAAATTTTATTTTATTTAATTAAAAAGTACATATTACAAAATTTTCAATGAATCAATATTATACATATACAAATCAATAAAAATATTAAATATTAAAATAATATCAACATGATGATATAAATATAATTAAGAACATCAAGCCAAACAACTTAAATAATTATTCGACAAATTAAAACATAAAATAATAAAAAAAAAAGATTTTACATCATGAAGATATGGTACATCAACATTTGCAACCATTGCAGTTATTGGATTGGTGTTGCTATATTTGGGATTTAAATTTGTATTGTTGAATTTACTTTGTCCCTTGTTTTGAAAGGATTTTCCACATTATGTTTGATGATATTATGCAAGAGAAATATTATTCTGAAAAGTGTTTATTTCAAAAGCGCATTCTAAAAAAGTACTTCTGGTAAGATGGACGTTTGTAATCCTTCCTTCTCACTTTACAACAACCATTAGATTAATGATTGATAGTTTCCATCCTAAGAAGAGAACAGAGGATAACATAATTGCCAATTATACCAATCAAAAAGATTATTTGTGAATCTCTAAACTACTGGTCTACGTTATTATTGTACTCGGCAGTTCAATCCAGAAATTAAAAGCATAGCTTACATCTTTGATTTGCTATCCTCCTGCATAAAATGCCTGCAAAGATGAATATAATAGCAGGAATTTATTATGATGATGAAGGTGAGGAAAGGCGATGGAGTGGTCATGATGACATGGATGAAAGGAAGATAATACAGATTACGAAAAGAAGGGAAGAACACAAACTGAATTTTGATTTAAATAACAAAACTGAATTTTACAAGTGATCCAATATTGTACTCATTTGACAAGGAAAGTTAGTCTAACTGTCACGATCCAACCCACCGGATCGTACGGGTACCTACTCTAACACTTAGGTAGGAGAACCCTCAACCCTTTAAACAAAAGAACATGCGAAAGTTTGACAAAATGCAGATTAAAAGTCTAAAAGAAATATGAGATCGCTGTATGTTAAATTAAAAACTCTCCAAAGGTTTATTACAAAAAAAACTTTAACGCCCCCAAGGATACTAGTATAAACAGGTACAAGAGCCTCTAAGAGTACAGTTTATAAATAAAAACAAGATACAGCTAGGGCTGTACAGGGCAAACCGATAAACCGCACCAAACCGACAAACCGAACCAAACCGGAAAAAAAACCCGACTAGTGGTTTGGTTTGACTTGGTTTGGTGTTTGGAAAAAAAACCCGACCATTATAGGGTTGGTTTGATTTTAACTAAAAAAAACCAAACCGAACCCAAACCGATCCGATTATAGATATACTAATTTTAAACTATGTTATACATAAAAATATTTATTAAAATGTAATTTATAAATATTTTTTAAATTTTTTTCATAATTTTTGTTTTCTTTCTTACATTTAGATTTGGACTTGAGAAGCTCATCTAAATAATATACAAAAAAAGCTCGTCGTATAAAGTTATATTATAAAGTTAAAACTTCAAACAGTGTTCCGCATCCATCTTATATGTTGATATTTTGTACTAGAACTCTTTTTAAGAAGCATTGCTCTGTGCTTTTTAGTAGATACTATGAAAAAAACCGAAAAATCCAAAAAAACCGAAAAAACTCAAAAAAATCCGAGAAACCCGAAAAACCCAAAAAAAACCGAGAAAAATTGATATCGAAAAACCCAACTTTAATTGGTTTGGTTTGGTTTATAAATTTAATAACCCGACACAAATGGTTTGGTTTGGTTTGTAAAAAATGCGAACCAACCCGGTCCATGTACACCCCTAGATACAGCTCTCACCATAAGGAAGGAAGAGTAAAAGCTGTTGGATACTTATCTTCGTCTTTACCTATAAAATATCACTGACCCTTCAACCAGACTATACTAAGTGGCATAACAAGAGTAGTATGAGTACAAACAACACGTATTGGTAGGCATCATCGGTCAACCCGATATCCACTGCATAATATATATAAAGAAATCAACAAGAAGAAAATATGCTCTTAAGGAAATGCACTCGCCAAATCCTTATGCACAAACTCTTATCATTGTCATTAACCTCATTAAAGTCGTTCAAGCCTAACTCCCATCCCTTCTAGTTGGTCTACTGGCAACTTTATTACAGATCAGGCCTAGCCTTTCTATCACATAGAGGAGTTTTCGAACTACGGCCCACCACCAACTCTATCTAACTAGTCTATTGCCTTCAGCTTTCACACCAACACTTGGCCCTAGAATAAATAACATCTCACTTGAAAGATGAAAATGTTTAGGTGGACTAAGGCTCATATTCTAACAGCGTTGGCCCGCCATGGCGGACCTAACCTGCTCTGGCGGCCTCGCCACAGTAGGATTCCTCTTGCCAGGGCATCTTGCCTTGAGACAAAATCTCCAAATTCTCTCCCAATCCCCTTTCTTCACATGTACCAACAGGACATCATCAATATCTGACTCTAAGTCACCAATCTTACTAGATCATCCATCAACTGCTTTTCACTTATTTACCTACGGCCTCATACATACGATGCTAACGCGTCTAGCCACCATAACATAATCTGAACATGCTTATACAGAAGCATATTACCAATTTACCATTTCAAGGTCAAATATATAATTTTACAATGTAAATCTCAAATACAACAGTCAACATGATAACCCTTGGACCTTCAGTCTTTTCATATCAATTATTACACATGAAGGACATGCTCAATTATAATCGGGTCAATTTCTCTATCATCACATATATACTCAAGATCAATTCAGAGATGATAGCCACATAATGATTCTCTCACAAAATCCATACCTAAACTGTTAGTGTGTCGGCGTGACACCCGATCCAATAGTTAGTATGTGTCGGAACGTGACACCCGATCCAATAATTAGTATATATCGAAACGTGACACCCGATCCAATATATGTGTCAAAACGTGATCGTCGATCCAATATATGTGTCGAAACTTGACATGCGATCCAATATCATAATCACAAATACAATCACAGTCCACAGCAAATAGTTCACATAATTGCACAATCAACTAACAGGTTCATTGCATACAATATTTCATCAAGCTTTCTTTATTCAATGCATTAATTTTAGTAGAGCAAGATCAAGATTATGAATTTCATGGTCTTGAAATTGTACACAAATCACAACAACATATCAATCACCCAACCACAATAATTAAATGCATAGTAAACACCACAGTATTACTCAATAACTATTAAAAGTCTCTCTATGATATAGACTAAACCATAACCTAAAGCCACATGTAATCAAATAGGTTCATGATATGAGATTTATCAACACTAAGTCATTCACAATCACCCTTTATTTCATGATTCGCATTACTCAAGTAATTCAAAAGGAATAATCAACTTGAACACACATAATTATTTGTATAAACACATCCCTTTATATACATCAATAGCCCATAATCCTCAAGTCTCAGGATTTTATTATGATCCAGCTATTGTCTACACTTAATCTCACTAGAGTCATTGACCTTTTAAATAGTTTCACCAAGGTTAACATTCAAAGATTGGACCTTTATCACTAGTCACGTAATAATCATGACCCACAACATACATTCTCACTCTTAACAATAATTGACAATCATTTAACCACCTAGATTCTGTGCCCGAAGGCCTAGACATGAAATCTCCCATCAATTTATATTATATTAAGCGATGAGAATGAGTTTATAACTATTCAATTGAGAAACCTAGCCTACCTGGGCTCCAAACAGTCGTAGAAGGACTATAACATGATCTCTGATTTTTGGAGGGAGAAACTCTGGAGACTGGCCTGAAACACATGGGTTGTAGCCTTCCTTGTGCTAGGAATCTCTTCTTTCCTTCTCTCCAAGCCTAGAGTAGTTTTTTTGGGATTTCTAGGGTAACCCTCATCTATTTTGGAACTTTAGAGAAGAAGGAGATACTAAAAATTTGCCCCTTTTTAATTCTGGCCTGTTAAATCCTGCTACGGCAGCCTAAATCCCGCTATGGCGACATCAGCAAGGACAATGCTCAGTAAATTGAGTATAACTTTTTACTTCGTACTCCAAATGAGGCAAATTTGGTGGCATTGAAAAGAATACCCATAGACCTTTAATTTGATAGGTTATGGACCACCTAATTCATTATAGTCTGAGAGTTATGGTTATTTGAAGTTGACCTTAGTTTAAACTCAAGTCTGAAACTACATCGGAAAAACACTTTCAACTTAACTTTGTGCTAGGGGCATTGTACGACCTTAATTCACAACTAATGCACTCGCATATCAAATAATTGATCCTACTCTTATGACGAATGACATTCATATATCTTTACTGTATGTATTTTTAGTAACACTAAATAGGTTGTTACACTAACTATGACAAATAAGCACATGTACAACTACAAGCTAAGTTTGTTATATCTATCACAAGGAATTAGAGACCCACATTGAGGGAATAAGTTGTGGCCTCCTTATATGATGTTATTGATCAATCCCCCTATCATAGGCTTGACTTATGTAAAGATCAAATACTGTTGCAGAGTCCAAAACTGATATATCCATTAAGTCTAGTCCTTTGCTTTGTTAGTGTTTGCTATCTCTTGAGCCATTTGAAATGTTTTGGCTATCCAAAATCTGAAATTTTTGGATTCATATCATCATCCAAGAGAACATTGCTTGCCTTCAGATCTCGGTGAATGACCATTAAACATGGAAATTAAATCATTGATTCATAAGTATAAAGTTTATGTTTATAATCTAAGACGGAAATTAGATAAAATCGTATGTATGATTGTAGTACAAGATTAAATATAATTTATTTTGATTATGAGAATGATATAACTTCGACTTCTTGTGCTAATACATTTTGTTTGTAGTGAAAGGATCAAGTAGAGATAATTATTTATGTTCTAAATATTTATAAAACAACTTCTCTAGATCATTAAATGTATTTATACTCTTAATCTGAATATAATTGTTATAACCAATACAATTGATTTATTATCTTGACTTATCTAAGGTGAGACTCTACTGTGAGTCAATATATGTCTAGTAGGTTGGACGATAACAAATATATTTGCGAAATAATAATTAGTTGATAGAATCTATTGTGAGTTAATATATGTCTAGTAGGTTGGACGATAACAAATAATATTTGCGAAATAATAATTAGTTGATAGAATCTATGTCTCGACCTTGAGATTGATAATACCCCTTTATTGTACTTAGAGTTTCCATTAGTCACATGAAATAAGTTAAGGGAAAGTATATAAGATTAAATCGCTCAATGAGTTAAATTGTCAGAAATTTAATTTAATTGATTGATATATGCAATTTTAACATGAGAAGTTAAATAAGATTTAATAAAGAATTTTAAAATTAAATTAAAAAAATGCAATTACAATTTTTTTATGAAATAATCTGTAATTTATTGTTTTAGAATTAATTCGTTCACTTTGCAAATTAATACCACAATTGGAAGTCTCATTAATCAGATTAGTGGTCCCTGCAGTCGTATGAGGGATCAAAGGAAGAAGGAGGAAGAAAGAGCGATTAACGATAGAGGTAGTGACAAAAAGAGAGAAAGGAGAAATAAAAAAATTCTAAAAACTTAAAATTAAGGAAAAAGGTCAAACTTTTTTTGAACTCAATTTTTTCCCTATTCCAATTAAAAAGTTTAGTCATTAATTACGGTACACGTGCTAAGCTTTCATTATTTAAAAATAAAGGTAAATTTTATTTATTTTAATAGCAATAAAAACATATTTAATCATAATTATTAACAAAGGATAAATTTACTCTATCTAGCATAGTAAATTTGCCCTAAAATATTTTGTGTTGGGCACACATAAACCACCGTATATTTTCAAAAAATTTCCTAAATAAAAATGGTACTAGTAGTACTTTGGTAATGCAGGTACGAACAAACAAAGGAAACGGGCTAAACCGGTACCCGATTGTACTCTTCCTATTACCGATGAAAACAAAATCAAATTAAGCAAAGAACTAAAGGTACAACCCTAATCAGCACAAAAAAATAATAATCTAAACTCCTGAATTCCCCGAACGCCGACGAACTGTCCCCCTGTCTCGTCGTCGATCAACTTCCGTCACCGCCGGAACCCAAGCATACTCCGTTTGTACTTTGCTATAATCGACATGGTCGAGGTTGAGGCTTCTCCACCTGATCTCAACGACAAAGCTTCTCCTTCTCACTATACAATGACAATGGTTCTAATTCTCAATTCCCTTCGATTTTACATCTTGATTTTTTCCTTATATCGTACCTCATTTTGTTGCTTTACAGTCAATTTTCGATTTCTTTGTTTTCGCCCAAGTGCAGCATCCACTTATCATTCATCAAATCAAAGCTTTCATGATCATTTGGCTCTCTTTCAGTTTCTATGTGTACTTTTGTGTGTTAAATAGCCGTTCAGCTTTAGACTGCAGTAGGAATTTACTAGAATTAGAGAAGAAGCTATTATTCATTGAAGCAGGACATATCACTTTATGTGGCAATCTTACCTTTTTAGTCTCTATACAAAGAATGTTAGCTTTCTATAATTAGAAATAACTTAGCTTCAATTTTTTTTAATCTTTAATGAAATAATGTATAGCCACACAAATTTTATTTTAGACTACAAATTTCGAAAGCCTTCATTTCTTTCTTAAGCTTTGTTTCGAGTCAAATGGTTCCATATAGATTGGGACAAAGGGAGTAGGCAACTGCTTAACTGTTTGGACGAAGAAAAACAGAGTTGCTTAAAAATGTTACTGTACCAATTGTACTTTTTTTAGAAGGTAGTGAACAGAGCACAACAACAACAACAACAAACCCAATGTTATCCTACAAGTGGGGTCTGGGGAGGGTAAGATGTATGCAGCCTCCCCCCCCACCCACCCACCTTTATGAGGTAGAGAGGCTGTTTCTAATTGACCCTCAGCAACCCTCCTTTATTCAGGCTTGAACCGGCAATGTGAGCGAGCTCATACAGGCAGAGTTGTAGTGCACAGGGCACATGATAATTAAATTACATTTAAAAGATGATGTAGAAAAATGGAACAATCTAATCTGGGTACTGTATATTTAGCCCTTTGTGCCTGAAAGTATGATAGTCCAGGTTTCCTGTCGCGGAGTTATTGACTTGTCAAAGTACTAGTGGGATTCTGAAGAGACTGAGGATATCTACCATGTAAAAATGATAACTTTGTCTTTAAAGTAAGGACACTATACTATCAAAGTGCAGGTATCAGCTCTGCTTGGCTGTTTTGTATTGGACTATCAGCATATTTCACTTCATTACATGGTTTAATAGCATGTCAATCACAAAACAAATGCACTGTTTATTAAGGAAATTGACAGTATGAAGAAACTGACATTGAGGAGTAGCTGGATCTTTACTAAATTAGCCATATGAATAAGCCTGACTTTAGGAGTTGCTGAATTTGCATGCATAATGCTGCAGCCCGCTTGCAGACATGTTTTCAGCTAATGCTGTAGTTGGGAGCATCATAGCATATAACAGTCGCATTTTCTTAATGTGGTGAATTTGTTCATTTGCTGTACAGTCAAAAGAGTTCATTTTTTCGGATTCTATGTGCTTTTTGGCATCATCGTCGTGATTTGACTCGTTTGTAACATTTTTGGTGTGGAATTTTAGCATACATGTTCTTTTTTTTGATGATGATAAGGGAAACCAGCAGCCACTTTGGGTGCGCACAGGGTGGAGTTTCAGCATACATGTTTTCATGTTCTTTTTTTTTTTAATGTGGATGGGTATTATAAGTAACTGAATTTCTCCATTCTTTGATTTTAAGGTGCCCTGTGATGGAGAATTTGCAATGGGAAAGAGGAAGGATCAAGGTATTAGTGAACCAGAAGGGAGTAGAAAAAAGAAGAAAAAGCAAGTAGCCACTCCTCGTCCTGCTTGCTCTTGGGTGCACTTCAGGTGACATGTTTATTTGAGCAAAATACCTTATTTTTTGTAACATGTTTATCTAATTTCCACTGCTTTTGGACTACCATGTTTTGCTAACACTGGGAATAATATTTTCAGCCGTGACTTTATTAAAGAGTATAGTGCTACACATCCTGAATCTTCAGGCCTGAAAGCTGTAAGAATCTATTTGTATGTATGAGATGCATTAGTGTACACCTGTTTGTTACACACACACAAGCAGGTTAGTAAGAGCACATCACTTTTCAGGCCACAAAGGCAGCATCAGATGCATGGAAGCTCATGGGTCCTGAGGAGAAGGCAAAGTACACTACTCGTGCCCGTGAAGTGTGGGATAAGTACCTGAGCTCAGCACCTGCCCGTGCTCCTAAGCCAAGAAGACAGGTTAAACTCCTCCCCCTCCTGAAGGTTTTCTTTATTTGATGATGGAACTGGTAACGCTAAGAATGGTTAATATCTTTGACTTCTTATGCTCAACTTTATTGATGGATTACTTATGCAGACCAAACTAGTCACAAGGTGTTCCCCTGGCCGTCTACTAAATGTCTTACAACGGCTCACACCTGACCAGAAGGAAGCTGTAAAGAGCATGGGGTTTGGTAGCATCCTTGGCCTCAGATGTCGGACTCTTCGAAGAAGCTTGTGTCTTTGGTTATTGGAGAGGTTCAATACTGTAAGACGCAGCTTGGAAATCTGTGGTGAGAGGATACCCTTAACTCCAAGGGATGTGGAACTTGTAATGGGCTTGCCTGCCAGTGGAAAAGATGTGGTGAACTCAGGGTCTGATGAATTGATTTTACAATTACGTAAAAGATACAATGCAACCAATCGTGGGATTTCTGTCCGTCTTCTGGAGGAACGACTTGCAGCTCCAGAAGCTGGGGAGGATTTCAAAAGGTCATTCGTGCTTTATGTAATGGGCACTCTTTTGTGCCCAACTGCAAGGCTTGACGTAAGCCCTTCTTTCCTCCATTTTTTGACAAATATGGATGTACTCCATCAATATAATTGGGGCAAGTTCTTGCTTGACCGGCTAGTGCGGGAGATATCTCGTTTTCGTCAAGGGAAGCAACGCGCAGTTGGGGGCTGTCTTTTGTTTCTCCAGGTGAGTGTGAATGATGTGAATACCCATCTCTGTTTTATCTAATTAGTGCTTAATTTAATCTTTCATTGGTTTGCAGCTCTTTTACTATGAGAGTGTTGCTGTTGGAGCAGCATATGAATCAGCCCCTGTAGCTTTTCCTTGCCTATTCTCATGGGGTGAGGAGGAGATTAGTGAGAGAGAAAAGCAAGAGAAGGAACTTGGTGGTTATGGCTCAGGGGAGGTACATTCCAATTGTCTGATTTATTGAACCAATATTTTCTCATATTATTCTAGTTTTATTCTCTCTCTTAAGCCGAGGGTCTTTCGGAAACAGCCGCCCTACCTTTCAAGGTGGGGGTTAGATCTGCGTACACTCTACCCTCCCCAGACCCCACATGGTGGGACTATACTGGGCTTGTTGTGGTTGTTGTATTCTAGTTTTATTCTCTCATGCAGGTAGTCTGCATGGAGAGAGGACTTGGGATGGGGTCATTGGGATACAAAGCCCAAACTGATGGTATGCCGCTGAGAGCAGTGGAACCAATGCAAGAGCTTTCTCATGCACAGGTATAGGGGAGGTGTGGTTTAGTAATTTGTTGTTCTCATAAGTAACCCGTTAGTCTAATAGTCATAACTCGTAAGTATCAAGTAAGGCCTGGTATCTGTTCTTACGTCGTAATATATTCATCTATATGGGCGTTTAGTGTTGACTAAGTACAATGCTTAAATTTGTTTGAATATAGTAGGCTGTTGTCAGCTGCCTATATTTGGCAGCCTTAGTCCTCATTGACTGTTGGCCAAGTCGCATACCAATTTATTAATGGAGATAAAAGCTAAATACAGGTCTTTCATCTTCTTAATAAATCAAATTAAGAACCCTGCAGACAATCTGTCAGAAGAAAAGAAAGTACGTTGAGAATAAGATCAACATAGAGCTGATAAAACAGAGAAGGTTATCAAAAATAGCAAGGTGTATGTTTACCTCAGCATTTGCTACAACTTACAATAGTTTTTTCCTTTGTTCCTTTTTTGGGGTAGTTGGATGAGGGGTAGGGTGAGGAGTACGTTGGGCCTCAACTCCAGGTTGCCATATCTGTGCTTTTGTTTTCCTAATATTGTGTTATAGATATCTTGGTGACTTTCATCTACTTTGCAGGAAATGGAAGATCAAGAGTATGAGGATACCTTCACAGAACAGGTGATTTGCCATCGAATTCTTGCTCTCTACTAATTAAAATGTTTTACCTTGAACTGAGACCCGAAGGAGCATGTTACTATTATCATTTTCACACATGATTTGTACTATGACCTAGAAGCAAACGATATTGAGACGTTAGAATTAGATTGTTTGGGTTCCTTAAATAAGAGATTGAGTGGCTAATGAGGGTAAATCATGAATAAAATATCACAAACTAAAAAATAGTTATCCTAAACCCAAATACATATGTGGATTTCATTTTAGCAGCAATACCCTAATTGCTCTTGTATTTGGTGTACGTCCAGAATTCATTTATTGATGCCTGAGTGGAAGTGTGAAAATGATCTCCCTCTGCTACTACATTTCATGGCAGATTAAGATGCTTTGATGTTGTAATATCTTTTTCTGTTGAGTATGTCAACGTTGTAATATCACTTTTTAAATCTCATACTCTTACTAGAACTATACGTAGCTCTCTGTGCCTGATAACTTATGACAGTTAAATCAGGGTAAATATACTTTTAAATATCTCAGAACCTGAGAGGCTTCCCCAATCGTCTCTTTTCTTTTCTTTTCTTTTGAATAAATTATCATTTATGGTAAAAGTTAATGTAAGTATTCTCTTAGAATTGACGACCAAAATGATTTGCTGGTGCTCCCCTTCAGGAACATGCACACACAGATAGCATAGAAGGAAATGTAGTCTGTGCAGAGATTGAAGTAGCTGCTGGTTCAGGACCAGTACCTTGCGGAAACATCAAGTATGGATGCACAGAAATTGTTGATTACTCAAAGAAAAGAGATCACGAAGAGGCCTGCCTTTTTGCACCATGCCCATGCCCTCTCCAGAACTGTAAAGTTGTTGATTCCTCCAAACAACTCTCATCACATTTCAGCAGTGAGCACTGGGATTCAGGGAGGCGCTTCCAGTATGATTGCCCATTGCGTGTCTCGTTGAGCAAGAAGGAAACTTTCCTTGTTTTACAAGAAGAAAAAGACGGGGTCCTCTTTCTTCTATCCAAGGGAACACAAAGTATAGGGTATACCGTTGTTATTACTTGTATCAGTCCAAGCTCATCAAAGGAATGCTTCTTGTATGATGTTGTATCAGAAAGAGGAATCAGCTCACTGAGATTGAAATCATCTGCTCATAGTTTTCCAGGTAGATTTCAAGGTTTACCCCCAGTGGATTTTCTCCTGGTTCCTTTTGCTCATCTGAGCTCATCCGGGCAGCTAGATTTAGAGATTCGTGTATGGAGCCCAACGGAGCCTGGATCAGAGTGAGCTCAATGGATGTAACATAGTAGCTTTGTTTGTATAATTGTATTTGTCAGAATGTAGGAATATGTGATTAATCAACATATTTGGAATACAGCTTCCGACAGACTTGCTGTTCATCAAGGCAAGCGCGGGTTTATTTATAAACAAAATGCAGGAAAATTATTGATCATATTTTTGTCCATAGAACATTACAACTTTGCTGTTAGGGAGGGGGTAACCTTTGTTATTATATTGCCCTTAGGCTGCAAAAGAGAAATTATATGTTTCCAGTATATCATTGAGCGTGCTTTCGCGCAAAATCATGAGAAATTTAGCCTTCAGTGAGTAGGATTTATTCCGTTAAGCTTGTGAAGAAGCAAGCTTATCTTCGCCCTGACCGGCTGTTGCTAGGTTTTTGCAAATCTACCGAGCGTTTTGGGATCTTTGGCTCGAATTGTATGAGGCAAAAACTTGTTTTAAGTATAATTCGTACTTCGCAGGATGAGCCTTAATCCAACAGTAATGCAACTTAGGTCGACTAACATAAAAAAGATAATTCGTGTTACATTTCTCAGTTTAATTAATATAAACAAGATTAGTTTTGGATATATTTTTTCTAGGGATAATTAAAATATATACCAAAAAGTTATTAGTTTAGCCACGATTAATTTAGCCATTTTGGCCGTGGCTAAATAACTAACTACTAATCATGTGGAAACATAATGAAGAGATTAATATTTATGTAATAATTAATAATAAAAGGGTTGTTATATATGATGTGGTTAATAATAATATAAATTATTATACATGAATTATATACTTTAAAAAGAGAACTTTACATTTAAATTGTTTAATCACCGTATTGTTAATACATGCATTCTTAATCTACATTCTATATATCCACATAACTTTATAATACTGCCAATCAAATGCTACATTAGTTATGTGATTACTATTTTTTCCTGTATGTAATTAACTAAATACTATATTATTCTACGTTATATTTTATGTTGAGATTAGCTATCCCAATAATCAGTTACCATGCAAAGGAGGAAATCTCATTAGAGTATAGTGTGTATCGTAATTTAATAAAAAATTAGTAAAACAATTTAAACTGATTTCTATCCTTCTTTAGTACTTTTCTTAAAATAATAATTTTTCTCCTCTTTTTTTTCCCACTGTGTGGATGCATTATTCTGATAAGTGTTTTTGTAATTATTTTATATTTATTTGCCTCAAAAGAAATTAACAAAAAAATTTCAATGTGAGTTGAGCAACATGTTCGCGAGTCAGTCAATAATAAAATCAAATTTAAATAAGATTTAGATCTTAATATACTTGAAAGCAACATAAAATTTCTAATAAATATGATTATTTTTTTTAAAAATGAAAAAGATAATAATAATGTATTTCTATAAGCGCTGCAACTATTATAATAAGGCACATATCCCCAACTAATATTCAATAAATATTTATTTTTATAAATAATCAATGTTTTTTTTTACACATATTCAAATATTGTCGGAATTGATATTTCAAAATTTTTAGTCAATATTTCAAATATTTTCTTGTTTCAATCTTTAATTTTGTTCATCCATAAATTAATTTTTTTAAAAAAAAATTCTTGATGAAAAACACATTTAGTATTACACTACGACTATCTTTTGTAGATACTACTTAAATTTACATTTACGTCATTTAATCATCATATTGCTAATACATGTATTCTTATTCTACATTTTATATATCCACATAACTTAATACATTACTATCAACCAAATGCTACATTAGTTACGTGACTCCTATTTTCTTTCTTACCAACTAAATACTATATTATTATGTTGGGATTAAACATCCCAATAATTAGTTATCGTAAGGGATGAAATCTCATCAGCGTATTATGTTTATTTTAATTTATTAAAAAAACTAGTAAGACAATTTACAATTAATTTCTCCTCTTCTTGATAATTTTTCTTAAAATGAATAGAATTTCTCTTTTTCTTTTTCCACTGTGTAAACGCATTATTTTGATCTGTATTTTGTGCAATTATTTCATATTGATTTGCCTCAAAAGCATTAAGAATTTTTTTTAATGTGATTTGAATGATGTGAGTATCAGACAATAATAAAGTCAAATTTAAGTAGCATTTAAATTTTAACATATTTGAAGGGAACATAATATTTTTACCAAATATGATTTCTTTCAAAATTGGAGAAAATAATAATGTGTTTCTATTAATTATAATCTTACACATATCATCATTTAATATTCAATAAATATTTGTAGTTTATAAAATAATTATTGAATTGACATTTTACGCATATTCAAATATTGTCGAAATTGATATATTAAAATTTTAAGCCATTATTTAAAATATTTGCTTGTTTAAATCTTTAATTTTGTGCATTCCTAAAATTTAAAAATATATTTTTTTAACTTTTTTGATGAAAAACACTTTTGTGATTACTCTATGACCATTGTTAGTGGATACTATTTATTCAAAAACTTAAACCAACAAATTTATTTTACTAATAAGAAAAGTTTGACTCAAGAAGATTGGTCAGCATAAGACCAGAGCCATACACTGTAGTCTGTATATATTATCTAACCGCCATTGTTTAGTTTCATACCAAAAATAGCCATTAGTGACGATTAAAAATCCTTTAATCGAAACTATTCAAAATTTTAAAGAATATAAATCCCCCCCCCACCCACCCCCACCCCCAAACCAAATATGAGTCAATTCTAGGCAAAAAAAAAAAAAAATACACAACAACGATAATAAAGTCATTCCATCTCCCCAGATCCAAATAATCACAGAAATTCTCCTCTTCCCCGCTTTAACTATGCCTAGAAAGAAAGTGAACCTTGCTTTTATTGAAAGTAATACTGAAAGAAAAACCTCATACAAGAAAAGACAAAAAGGATTCCTGAAAAAGACTTGGCACTCTTTGTGATGTTGAAGTGACTACCGTCATCTATAGTCCTTATCACAGTGAACCTGAAGTGTTTCCAAATCAAGATGTTGCTACCAACACATTTACAAAGTTCAGAGAGTTGCCAGAGTTTGAAGGAATCAAAAAACACGGTGACACAAGAAAAGTTCACCAAGCAAAGAATCGAGAAAATAGAAGAGCAACTATGGAAGATAAGAAAGAAAAACAGTTGCAGGGAGTTCACAAATAAGATGTATGAAATGTTGAATGAAAAAAATATTTCAATTGGCATGGACCCTTATGATCTCAACGATATGTGTTACATGATCAATCAAAATCTCAAACAATAGTATGTGAAAGAAAAGGTTGACAAAGAGAATTCCACATCAAATGCCCTTCAATATATTATTACATAGTGGGATCATCTCTGAGGGGCCAATGACTCAAGAAATGGCCCATCCAATACCTCCAACAACGATAACTTCTCCAATTCCTTTACAAATTATTATTTTAATATGTACTAGATAGTCTTATATTTATTTGCGCTTTTATTACCGTTATTATTGTTATGTTGTTATTCAAATATTGTTGTTAGTATGATTTTCAAAATGACCTCTTTCA
Organism: Solanum dulcamara; assembly: GCF_947179165.1. Lineage (NCBI taxonomy): Eukaryota > Viridiplantae > Streptophyta > Magnoliopsida > Solanales > Solanaceae > Solanum > Solanum dulcamara. The sequence goes on along the minus strand of NC_077243.1, from coordinate 73,474,492 downwards.
CTTTGAAAATCTAATAAACAATATATATATCGGGTAAATTTTCATTTAGTAACTTTTTGGTGCAAATTAATAACACATTTAAAATTGAAAATGAATTAAAACAGTAAAAAAGATTATCAAGAAGACCTATTTAATATCATCAATTGAAAAAATAAGATGATAGTACAAAATTTATTACTTTTCTGAGTTTATTAAGTTAGGAAATGTAAGTGTTTTGTCTTAAATTAATTGTCTAGACTTAGTTTTTGCATTTCAAAAACTTAAAATTGCATCAACACGTTTATATTTGAATTTCATTTCTATTTTTTTGGTTCTTCCTCCACAAAGACACTGATTTTATCCTACCTACGAGCATTGTTGGATGAAATCAGTGTATTCCCTGAATCAGAAGCAAACTGTTTTCATTTACTGAGCATTAAAAAGACACAAATATTCAGAAAAAAATCTAAACAAAGGGGTGTAGGAAATATGGTAATATATTAGCAAGTGTAACGAATCATTGCAATTAATAATAGTTCAAATTAGATGAAAAACATAAATATATCTGTTATGAAAACATTCTAAAAGAGACGCCGTATATTACTCTTTTGTAATGACCCTTCAGGTCATTTTCTACGTTTTTCGTAATTCCGCATTTAGAGCTTTCCTGTAGCAATCCCAAGTCATTTATAACTTGATAGAATAGACAGTTCGGTCACCTGGTCATTCGTTTGGTTTTTATGCAAGTTTTTCTGTTTTGGAGCTTCTCAAATTTGAATGGTTGAATTTGGTCAAAACTTCAAGTAAACAACCTCAGAATGCAATTCTGCTGGTTCCTTTAGCTCTAGAATATCGAGTTTGGTATAGAAGGACCTTTGGTTTGGGACCCGAGACTTTTAAACTCATTTTGAGCAACCTTGTGGCTTATGGCCAAAAACAGATCTTGAGTATGAGACTCAATTTTTATCGAGAGGACCTCCATTGAAAGTTTTGACATGTCTGTTGAGTCCAAAATGCTAAACTTGGTGGGGTAGCATAGTTCATTTGTGTGCATAGGATTTCAAACGAATCCCTAGCACCCGGTTGGAGTATTTTCAACTCCAAAAGTTCATCTTCAGCCCTGCCTGGTGCATCCTGATTTCAAATTGAATGAATCATTGCTGGCAACAATGACAACATCAACAATAAACTGCCGTTAACAGTACAATACTAACAAACTAGATAGGAAGTACTTATTAGGATATGAGAATTAATGTTAGATCAATGCAGTGTATTAGCAAGAATTCTGATGTTTCGTAAAAACAGGAGGACGTCAAGCTCATGGAAGATATGGGTGTGAATAGTTATCGTTTCTCTATCTCATGGGCAAGAATCTGCCCAGTAAGTTACAACTGTCTCTAGTCTCTTCCCTTTCATCTTCGATCAGCGATTTAAATAGTCTTGTCATCATTTGCATTGACAATCTTTTTCTTTGTCGGTTGTAAATTTGACTCAGAGGGGATATTTGGAGACGTTAATATGGCTGGAATTGAGCACTATGATAAGCTCATTGATGCACTCCTCCAGAAGAGTCTGTTCAGTTTCTGTTGCTATCAGTTTCAAGCAATCGATAATCCAAAATGAAGCTAAAAAGTAGTAAATTTTTGGGCTCAGATGACTTCTTTATGTGCTGTTATGAATTCAGGGATCCAACCGTTTATCACATTAACACATTATGATATACCACAAGAACTTGAGGAAAGATATGGTGGTTGGCTAAGTTCACGAATACAGAAGTAGCTGTTCCTGTCTTACACTTTAACGTCGTTGTAGATTCCATCAAAGAACTGTAACGATGAACAAGTTAACTTGCTTGTGTTTCAGGGATGATTTTAGCTATTTTGCGGACATATGAGTCAAATATTTTGGGGACAGAGTTAAATATTGGACAACCATCAATGAGCCTTACTTCATTGCTGTTCGCGGCTATAGAGAGGGGATTTACCCTCCAGCTCGATCTCGATGCTCCCATATTTGGGAATTGTCATGCTGGTGATTCAGAAAGGGAGCCCTTCATTGCAGCTCACAATATGATCCTATCTCATGCAGCTGCTGTCAGCATTTACCTCACCAGATATCAGGTTCTTTTGATTGCTCTTAGTCCTTTCCTCATCTAAATGTGACATGATCTCGCAGAACTAGTCCAAATAACGATTACCCCTTTCGGGCAACGCTAAGTATCAGTAACACAGTCTATTTTATGCTGTTTTTTAGGAAAGACAAGGAGGAATGATTGGAATTTCTATGGCAACTCGGTGGTATGAACCTTATAGCAATTCCTCAGAAGACATAGCAGCAACTCAGAGAGCTCGGTCATTCTTCTTCAACTGGTAAGCCTTCCTTATCAGGAGTCCAGGTTAGTGTGATTCTAATGTGGAAGATGATTTATCCTACTTGGCGTGTTATTATATACTTATATGTATACTTGAGTCGGCATGCATACATTCTCATATGTGCTACCCCACCGAAAACAGCATTCCAGACTCAATGGAATCAACAAAACAACCATCAGAGGTCATCTTGACAGTAATTCAGCACTACAGTATGGTTTAGTAACCATGCGAAATGCTGACAGTAGTTCAGCACTACAATATGGTTTAGTAACCGTGCGAAATGCTGACAGTAGTTCAGCACTACAGTATAGTTTAGTAACCGTGCGAATTGCGGATCAATTCACTAGTATGTAATGAACTTTTTCAATTACTCATGCAGGTTTTTAGACCCGATTATATTAGGAAGATATCCTAAAGAAATGGTACAAATTCTGCGATCTAATCTGCCAAAATTTTCGAAGAATGATTTGAGCAAGTTGAGTTATGGCCTAGATTTCATTGGCATCAATTACTATACAGCTAAATATATCAAAGATTGCTTATCTTCTGTTTGTGAACATGGAAACACTTGGTCATAGGGTTCCTATTTTGTTACTACGGAAAAAGACGTGTCTACATTGGGCAACCTGTAGGTTTTCTCATCTTGTAACGAGAAAATACATAAAATCCCTCCTGATATCCTCAAAAGTAGAGAACCATACTTATGGTGCGAGGTCTTCTACACGCACCTCCACCTATCAAAAACTCATTTTTTTTAAATTACTTTTTTCCTTTTTCATTCACCCCAACCTTTGTCCTTCCCCCACACATTACAACAAAAGAGACATTTAGTAGCAATATATTTTCCTTTTAGCTATAATCGAGTTAATGTCATTGCATCTTGAGTCGCTAAAACCTTTAGAAGACATTTATATAGAGTGTTGGTTATAAATACTCATATATATTATTGACGCTAAATATAATATAGCAACAATTATATTATTGTCGATAAATAATTGTTGCAAAATCTTTTATTTATTGTAGTGTCAACCCACTACTCTATTCCTCATCCTCTCCATCAACGCTCCCGTCGAGTTCACAAAGCTCAACACCAGCTCCGCCGTCGAAGCCATCAACTCCACCAATAGCAACATCTACATAACCGCTGTCAACTCCACAATACCCACCACCGCCGTCAATTCCACAATTCCCACCACTGTCAATTCCACAATACCCATCATCAACACCAACAATGTCAACTTTTTATCACTTTTTCTCCCTTCCACACGGGTTTGGGAGATTGAAAACACTTCCTTTGTCATATCAACTTTTGAGGACGTATTAAATTTACTTGAAATGAAATTAGGGAGGTAAAGAATTACCTGTAAAATCACAACACTAAAGTAAGTATAACGGACAAGTTCAAGGGGGATTATATGTATTCTCTATTTTAACGCACTCTGCCAAACTATTAGTAGCTCTTTCTACATTGCTGAATCTATTTCTTTTTTTCTCCAACTTTAAATGAAATGGCTCTTTCTGTACCCACAAGGGCTGAAAAAAATGGCGATGTACATGGAGGACAGATACATAATATTGGTTTTATTATGTTTATCGTATTTGGAAGGCATGCAGTTTATTGTGCAATCAATATTTCAAATTTACTTCATTACTCCCTATTTATGGAATTACACTGTTGTTGTACTTCATTAACCCTCCTCAAGTTGGAGCATGAGGATTCCGAATGCCCAACATGCTAAGTAGATGTTTGTACTGCATCAATATCTGACCTCTGGCAGCTGAATATGACTCATTTAGTCCCATCAGAAATTCAAGTAGTCTCTGGTGTTCAAAATGTTCTTGGAACCTTTTTGATTCATCACAAGAGCACCCTAGGCACGGCATGATGGAATCAAATTCATCCCACAATCCTCTCAGGTGTGTGTAGTATTCTGTAATAGTCAAAGTTCCTTGAGTAAAACTATGTATTTCTTTGTGCAGTTGAAATACATGCACACCATTGATTTTGTCAAATCTATCTTTCAGATCACTCCAAACCTTATGTGCATCACCAGCATAAACAATACTACTTAACAGACCAGGTGCAACCGCATTCATTATCCAAGACAAAACTACAGCATTACACTTTTCCCAGATGTCAAACAACTCTGGTGCAAATTGAGATTTAGGAAACCGTCCATCCACAAAACCTAATTTACCTTTACCTACGAGTCCAATGCGCATAGACCTACTCCATACAACATAGTTCTCGGAGCCTGTGAGCTGAAGTGAAATTAGAGAGCTACCTGGAGTGTCGTTGGGATAAAGGTACAGTGGATGATTGTGACCTACAATCGGAGCTTCATAGCTGGTTGAGCCAGCGGTTGCATGTGCTCTGGTCAAGTTTGGGCCACCAGTTTCCATGGATCCTACCATAGCTTCAACGCCTAAATCGCTGATTGACTTCTTCTACTGGAGTTTAGATCGCCTTTTTTTCTAACCTACAAATCTTGTAGGCTCTGATACCATGATAACTCCATCAGTGGAGTGAGCCAGAGAAAGAAAAGAGCAGACGGAAGAAGAGGAACAATAGTGAAGAAGAAGAAGAATGTACAGAGGAGAAGAGAAGAGAAATTGTAGAGAGAAGAAGGAGAAGTGAAGTAGAGAGAGAAAAATATCTAAAAAATGAACTCATCTACTTTTTCATTTCATCAGTGTATGTATTTATTCTTTTCTCCATTTGTACATATACATCATTTATACACTTGTACATTTCAACTACATTTTAACTAACTACAACAACTTGCTAACAACCTTTAACTACTCTTAACAATATTCTAACTACTTTAACCATGTTAGCTTGCCAAGTTAACACTAACTGTTCATTCGTTGGAACAAAGCTCGGAACTATACGACCAGCCAATAGCTCATCCTGCACATAGCGGCCACCACCACAAACTACGTACCTCGATCTGTCATTACAACCCCATCATCACTATTGTCAACCACCAGTGACCACTATTACCGGCAACCTAATCACTATTGTCGATCACTATTATACCTACCTACCGTATCCATCATTATAGCACCACCATTGTCGTCACTATTATAAAAGATTAATATTCTTTTACCATTTTCTCGTAAAAGTAGTCCTACAACAAAAATAGAGATTAATATTCTTTTGCCTTTTTTTTCGTATAATAAGTGGTGCTGGAACTGTATTTCGTCATAATCAGAGGAAAATTATATTAAAAAAATCAATTTCTCCGTCGATCTTTCACGCACTAAGAATCTAAGATATGGTCAACTTACACAAGATGCCAATAATTATGATCATTGTCTAATACTTTCTTTATAATAACGTTATTTGTTTAGATATTTTTTAATTGTTATAGAAAATATAATATATAACATAACATAAAAGATTAATTTCACAAAAAATATGATTATTATAATAATGTATTGTTATATAAGGACTGTGTTCAGGGGCGAAACTAGAGGATAGCGAAGGGTCCACCCAAACTTCCTCAGCAAAAGTAGTGTATTTTTGAAGAATCGGACATTGATGCAGCATTGAAAGTGAAGAATCCGCACAACTTAGATTGTTATTGTTGTTGTACTTCATTAACCCTCCTCAAGTTGTAGCATGAGGATCCCGAATGCCCAACATGCTAAGTAGATGTTCGTATTGTTATTTTTCCAACGCCTTTGTAAAAATATCATCTAACTATTCATCGTTGGAACAAAGCTCGGAGATATACGACCAGCCAATAGCTCATCCCGGACATAGTTGCTACCACCACAAACTACCTCGATCTATCATTACAATTCTATCATCACTATCGTCAACCATCAGCAACTGCCATTACTGGCAACCATCACCGATGTGAATCACTATTGTCAGTCACTATTATACCTACCACATTCAGGGGCAGACCTACATTGATGCAAGTGGGTTCAATTGAACCCACTTCGTCGAAAATATTTGTTTTATACATGTATAAATTATTTGGGAAATTGTATAGATAAATAAAATGAACTCACTTTAGCACTGTAAGAAAGCGTGGATTAGTGGCTTGTGGGTTCAAATTCACCCGACTCGAGTTTGAACCTTAAAGCAGCCATAATTTTGAGGTCTTCTTAGGTTTTTTAAATTACAAGTGGTGGGTACATGTACTTTTTCTTTTTAAATTAACTAATAGAAGTGGACCATTATAGTTCTAAACTCCTAGTCCATGGGAATTAACAATAATAGTAATTTTTAATTTATTAGTTCAGTTTTTTTTTAAGTTTCGTATTTGAGAATTATTTTAAATTGTTAATAATTTAGGCTATATATTTATAGTTTTCAGATAGTACTTAGTTTAATTTTTTTATAATATACAAAATTGTGTATTATGTTTCCTTTTTATTTACTATACACGAAAGATAGGTGAGTGTATTTTTATTTATTTACTCTATCGGTTTTAAATTGAGTCACCTTTTATGACTTGACACGTAGTTTAATATATTGAAGATTTTTTTAAAATTTTTTTTGTCTAAAATTAAAAATATGTCACATGTACCAATTAATCTTGTGGTTTTGAACATGACATGGAGAAAATTAAAATTTAAAAGTTTTTTAATTTATATATGATTTATCAAAATTGCTACAGTTTAATTGCTATATCTAAGAGTAATAAGTAACATGCTAAATTGAAAATATGTGAAAAATTTTCTTAGTAGATAAAAACTTAATAGAGTATATGTTACGTTGGAAATATCACCTCAAAACAACTTTTTAGGGATATAATGAGAATAAAAAGAAAAAAATGATTATTATTATTATAGATTGTCGTCGTGGTTCTTTGTAACTTGAATCCACTTGAACAAAAGTCTAGGTCCACCACCGACCGCATCCATCATTATAGTACCGCCATTGCCGTCACCGTCATCGCCACTTCCACCACCACTGAGGTCGATCCCTATTATTAATCACCTCCACCATCCATCACAATTAACACCGCCGGCAACTATCATCAATACATGATCAACTACCACACATTCTTCAGCCACCACCATCAACACCCCCAACTACTAACATCAACTATCTTCACCATCTCAATCACCACAACCACTATCAACCGCAGTCATCACACTAGTCACTACAACACCAACCACCTCCACCTTTACAACTATCACCATCACCATTGCTAACCACTAACATCAATCTTTACTATCACCAACACCACCAACTCTACTAACCATCTCCACTATCACTAGTAAATATAAATCTTTCATTTTCTTTGTCAAAAAATAGTTTTATATTTTGATTAAACTTTTATTTGAATTATGTAGTTACTACGTTTACAAATAAATAAATTAAGCATATTTAAATGTTGAAAACCAAATAGAAGAATTACTCATGTAGTGTTCAAAATTAGAAACTTAAACGTCTTAATTTTAATAAAAATAAATAAACACTAAAATTAGTGATAATGGCGCGGGGCGGGGCGGGACCACTATGGAAAAATGGCCCTATCCGATTAAAGTGTGCGAACAAATTACACTTTATACTTTAGTCAAAAAGTATAAACTATACACATATATATAGCGTAACCAAAATAATTGATGCCAAGAAATGGGAGCCAGCCATCAAATGTCTTGAGAGCACATGGTGGTGTTTGATATAAAAATTTAGTTTTTTTTTAAAAAAAACTTTTTAATTGTACCTTTTTATCTTTTTCAGGGACAATTAATTCAGACCATTGAATAAGGTGATAAATCAAGTAATATGCTCAAAGCTGCAGGGAATGATTGTAATAATTCTAAAATTAAGTTCAATCTGAATTTCAACGCTAGTCATTAGGTTCTTTTTTATTTTCCTCTTTATGTTTATTACTGACTTATAGAATGTTCATATTTCAGCTTTTGGCTGGCTACCATCAGTATGTACCAGTGCAAGCTAATATAGATTATTAATATGATGAATCATCTTTATATTTCTATGCTCCTAGTTTTATAATAGAATAGCTTCTTGAATCCAGATATACATACATATATATCAGATGAAATATCCTTAAAGACAGTGTCGCCAAAGTCTTTGACATGCCTCAAGCTTTGAAGAATCTCCTAAAGTATTCGCGATCAAGTATTTTTCGTAAGATTTCCAATAACAACTCTACATCTGACCTTACCCTCTCGGTGAAAATCCCGCCTTCAAATATAATAGGCTTCAATCCTCTCTGCCCATCCAATTGCCATCCCTAAATTGTGAAGTATTAGAATATACTGTTTACCAGTCATCCAGGATGGGATGTATTGGAATTGTATAATTTTTCAACTTGTGGAAAAGAAGGCATCATATGAGCCATGGTGCCATAATTTGCTGCCCGTAGAGAAAACATGCCAAAAATGGTGTTGGAGAAGAGAAGTCCCACACTTGCATAACAGAAGAAGAGAAGAAGAAAGGCAGAAGAAAGTAAAAGAGAAGAGAAGAAAGAAGAGCAAAGAAGAAAGCAAACTGAAGAGTTAAAACTCTTCAGTTTCCCTTGGTTTTGCAGAGACACATGTGGCCCCTTTCCCATCCATACAAACATGGGATATTTTCAAGAATACACAATATACAAATACTATAATCTTCCACTCTTGGATTTAAGCACTCCACATTTAAATATAATTTTGCCCATATGATTATGGGCAAATAGAATAAAATTTTGTATAAGTTCAAGTAGGACAAATATAACCATTTCCCTTTGTCTCTATTACAACCATTGTATAGTTCTATATAAGTGTGTTGCACACACTATGAAAATATACAGAAAATATTCCTCTTTACAACATCTTCTCCTCCAATTTTTACATGGTATCAGAGCACTTCTAAGCTCGATCCAAATCTGTGTCAAAATATCAAAATCACCTTCATAACCTCTAGCAAATCAGAATGCCTGAAACAATTGAAATCAAGTCAGGCAGTGGTGAGAAAGGAATCACATATGAAAACAACCATCCTTATTACTTAAACAATTCGGATTCACCTGGTATGACTCTAGTCAACGCTGTCTTTGATGGAAGAGGATACCTAGGTTGGAGGAGATCTATCCTCTTATCTCTATCAGCCAAGAGAAAACTTGGTTTTATCAATGGAGCCTGCAAGGCTCCAGATCTGGAATCTGGAGAATTTGAGCAATGGAGTTGTGTGAATGATATGATAATATGTTGGATATCCAATGCACTATCTAAGGATATTGCAGATAGTGTGATGAGTTCCAAAACTGCCAAAGAACTTTGGGACAGTCTAGAACAGAGATTTGGCAAATCAAATGGTGCCAAACTCTACCACCTACAAAAGGAATTAACAGGACTAATGCAAGGGAATAGTGACATTGCAGGATACTTCACAAAACTCAAGAGATTGTGGGATGAATTAGATGGGATAAATGTGATTGTCTGTTGCTCATGTGAATGCACTTGTGATGGGAAAGCAAAATTAACAAAATCACTGGAAGATCAAAAGTTGATTCAATTCCTAATGGGACTAAATGATGTATATGCTCAGGCAAGAGGAAATATACTCATGATGAACCCCTTACCTGGAATGGATGTTGCATATTCCTTACTTTTGCAAGATGAGAACCAAAGGGAAGTGTATGCAAACACAAATCCCACCTCTGACTCTGGATCATTCATGGCAATAGGTCAAGCAAAGCAGCCAAACAACAAACTGATTGCTGAATTTGCAGCATTCATGGCTAGTGGACAAGGCAGAAATGGACATAGATTCAAGCAGCAAGCATTCAGAAGCACAAACACATATCAGAGGTACACCAATCCAAGCCAAAGATCTGACAAGCCACAAAACAAGTTTAAGGGTAGGAGAAGATATGACCCAAATCTATCATGCACTTACTGTGGGAAAACAGGACATGTGCATGATGATTGCTATAGATTGCATGGATTCCCTGCAGATTTTGAGTTCACTAACTCCAGAAACTATCAGCCACAAATTAAGGCAAATGTCAGTTTAACTCAGCAGGTAGATGAAGACATAGGGAAGACAGATTTTGGAATCAATGATGGAATTCTTGAGGAACAGTTTAGCAAGCAACAAATTGCAGAAATGATGCAAATGTACAAGCAAAGCAAGCTGACACAAACAGGAAAAACAGGAATCAATGCAAATGCAGTGGCTGGTACCATTCTTAAATACTCAAATTCTGTGCTTCCTAATCTTAAACAAAATACTTGGATAATTGATTCAGGAGCTTCAGAACATATGTGTTTTGATCCCAATTCCTTCTTATGTCTAAGCCCTCTCCCTATACCTTTGAATATTAACTTACCTAATTCTTTCAAGGTAAGTGTGACCCATGTAGGCAGCATCTCTATATTACCAGGACATGTCATAACTGATGTGCTACTTGTGCCAGATTTTAAGTACAATTTGCTCTCAATTCACAAGTTTTGTGTGCAGTTTCAGTATGATGTCCTATTCACTGCTACTGGGTGTTTCTTGCAGGACCTTTCAATGAAGAGTCCTCAAGATTTTGGTGAAGTTAGAGAGGGACTCTATTTATTGGAATCCAGTAGTGATAAGTCTAGAACTGTTTTAAATTCAAGTACTGTATCTTCATTTCAAAAAGGCAGAAATCCCATCTCACAATCAACTTCAGTTTTTAATTCAGTACATGTTAATGCTACTCCTAATGTAAAGCTTTGGTATGTCAGGTTGGGACATCTCCCATTTTCAGTAATGAAGCATTTAAGTTTTCTTCCTTCTGAATCTAAGTCTGATTTTATTTGTGATATTTGTCCTAGAGCTAAACAAACTAAACAACCTTTCCCAATCAGCACCATAAAATCCACACACATTTTTGATCTCATTCATATAGATACTTAGGGTCCCTACAAGTGTAGTACTTACAATGGTTATAGGTTCTTTCTCACCATAGTAGATGATTACAGTAGAGGGACATGGACATTCTTGCTGAGTACTAAAAGTAATGCTTTTCCTGTACTGAAGAATTTTCTATCTATGGTAGAAAGACAATTCAATGTCAGGGTCAAAATAATCAGGTCTGACAATGCCTTGGAATTGGGAAAAGGCACACAAGAATCAGCATTTCTTGCTTCTCAGGGGATTTTGCATCAATTGACTTGTGTAGCTACACCTCAACAGAATGGAACTGTTGAGAGAAAACATAGACATCTTTTAGAAATTGCCAGAGGATTGATGTTTCAATCCAAATTGCCTATGTGCTACTGGGGAGAATCTGTTTTAACTGCTACTCATATCATTAATAGACTGCCATCTAGTGTGCTAAAGGGACAGACACCCTATGAAGTACTGTTTGGACAAAAACCTGTCTATGATCATTTGAGGAACTTTGGGTGTTTATGTTATGCTTCCACCCTGGTACAAGGAAGAAACAAGTTTGATGAAAAAGCTACTGCTTGTGTTTTGCTTGGATATCCTTTACAGTAGAAAGGATACAAATTGTTGTCCCTTGATACAAAGAAAGTGTTTGTATCCAGGGATGTCAGATTTCATAAATCACATTTTCCCTTCAACTCATCTGATACCTCACACACACCTATTTTTTTCAACTCCCCTTCTTCCTTAGATCATCATTTTGATTTCTCCCCTCCCAGTCACTCAGCCCCACCTGTTAATGATCATTTTTCAACAACAACTTCAGAACTTCCACCTATTACTCCTGATTCTAGTACACATTCTGAATCTACACTTCCTCTACCTACCTTACCACAACTTGACCATGCTTATCCAAGTTCTATTGCACCAGGTAATTCTACCCCTGATCCCATAACAAATATACCAAGAAGGTCTAGCAGAATATCTCATGAACCTGGGTACCTAAGAGACTACATTTGCAATAGTGTGGTGTTCACTAATCTATGGAAAACTTGTTTTAATCACCCTCATAAGGCTAACAAATATGCTTTCTCCTCCTTATCCCTCAACAATCAGCAGCTACTTCATTCCCTTTCTACTATTACTGAGCCTAGCTGTTATAGCCAGGCTTCTCAACATCCAGCATGGAGAGAGGCCATGAACTCAGAGATTCAGGCTTTGGAAGCCAATCAAACCTGGGATGTAGTCTTGTTACCTAAAGGAAAAAGAGCTCTACCTTGCAAATGGGTATACAAAATAAAACATCTCTCAAATGGTAACATTGAAAGACTAAAGGCCAGACTAGTAGTAAGGGGGGATATACAAAGAGAAGATATAGATTATGGAGAAACCTTTTCACCTGTTGTAAAAATGACCACTATCCGGTGCTTACTTACCATTGCAGCTAAGAAGAAGTGGCATGTTGCACAACTAGATGTCAACAATGCATTTTTACATGGTGATCTCCAAGAAGAGGTCTTTATGAAATTTCCCACAGGACTGACACCTCCTAGTCCTAATCATGTCTGTCTTCTGAAGAAGTCTCTATATGGTTTAAAACAAGCTTCAAGACAGTGGTATGCTCGGTTTGCAGGAGCTTTAGCCTTTAAAGGTTATTCCTCTTCTCTAAACGATTACTCTCTCTTCTTTAAACTCAATGGGGAACTTATTTCCATCCTAGCAGTCTATGTCGACGACATTCTTCTTACAGGGAATGATTTGAATGAAATCGAAAATATCAAACGTTTCCTTAATACAGAGTTCAAAATTAAAAACCTGGGAGAAATTCACCATTTTCTTGGGATGGAAATTTTGCGAGAAGACCATGGCTTTATTGTAAATCAACGACAATTTACCATGGACTTGCTTCATGAGTTCGATGTCTCCCATCTACCTGCAGTCAACTCTCCACTCGATCCCTCTGTCAAGCTTCGAGCAGATGATAGTCCCCACTTGGACAACCCCACTCTTTATCGCCATTTGATAGGCAAGCTAAATTATTTGACCAACACTCGCCCAGATCTGTCATTTGCTGTCCTTGCCCTAAGCCAATACATGCAACGGCCTTGCTTGTCACATTTCTCGGCTGCTTTACGGGTTTTACGATATCTGAGCTCAGATCCAAGTCAAGGCATACTATTGTCTTCCAATCCATCCCTTTCCCTACTGGCTTTTTGCGATGCAGATTGGGCTTCATGTAAGGATTCTCGTAAATCAGTTAGTGGATTCTTCATCACCCTCGGAGGTGCCCCAATCTCTTGGAAATCGAAGAAACAAATCTCGATCTCCTTGTCCTCCGTCGAAGCAGAATATCGGTCTATGCGACGTGTTACTGCTGAACTTACTTGGCTAGTTCGCCTTCTTGAGGATCTTTCAGTTCCCATTTCACTTCCAATTCCACTCCACTCAGATAGTCAAGCTGCCATCCATATAGCTCGCAATCCGGTCTTCCACGAGCGCACCAAACATGTTGAATTAGACTGCCATTTTGTGCGACAACAGTTTCAAGCCGGTCTGATCACTCTTTCATTTCTTCCCTCTAAAGACCAACTTGCCGATCTCTTCACTAAGCCCCTTTCTGGGGTTTCTCACCACTCGATTCTACACAAGTTGGGGGTCATCACTCTCCCCTCCAACTTGAGGGGGGATGTTGGAGAAGAGAAGTCCCACACCTGCATAACAGAAGAAGAGAAGAAGAAAGGCAGAAGAAAGTAAAAGAGAAGAGAAGAAAGAAGAGCAAAGAAGAAAGCAAACTGAAGAGTTAAAACTCTTCAGTTTCCCTTGGTTTGCAGAGACACACGTGGCCCCTTTCCCATCCATACAAACATGGGATATTTTCAAGAATACACAATATACAAATACTATAATCTTCCACTCTTGGATTTAAGCACTCCACATTTAAATATAATTTTGCCCATATGATTATGGGCAAATAGAATAAAATTTTGTATAAGTTCAAGTAGGACAAATATAACCATTTCCCTTTGTCTCTATTACAACCATTGTATAGTTCTATATAAGTGTGTTGCACACACTATGAAAATACACAGAAAATATTCCTCTTTACAGCATCTTCTCCTCCAATTTTTACAAATGGATAAGACCAAAAAAAGCTGCCTATTTGGTTACGAATTTTGGATGTCCAATTCAATTGGATTACATTTTCAGAGACTAGGAAGTCTTCTTTGTTTTTTTGGTCACAAGACAAAAGCTTTCCGTCTTTTGTTTTTACTAATTTTTCGATATGTGCATTCTACGTGTATATTAATTATATATATATATGTGATATATCATCTATCTAAGACCAATGAATAGTTGCGTCAAAATATTTTTTTTACAAGGCAAATAATAATTAAAAAATTAATATGATTTAATTTAGCACAGTGGTATATATCTAAGATCAATCAACAGTCGCGTCAAAAAATTTCTTCATAAGACAAACAATAATTAAAAAAATAATACAATTTACTTTAGCAGAATAATGGTAGTTCGTTTCATTTTTTCTCGCAATCGCAAGCTAGGCCGAATTAATTTGAGATTGAGACGTAATAATTTAGGGGGAAAGAATAGGCATAATATATAAACATGATTCCTATCTAATTGACTTCAGCTGGTAACTATGACTTCTAACTTTATTAGTGCATAAGTGGGCACTTTAACTATCCAAAACTTGAATAAATAGATACAATCGTCCTACATGGCATCTTACATGGCAATTTTGTGTTCCACATGGCGTCATATGTGTATTGTGCCACATAAGACATATGTGTCTACTTGCTTGATTTTGTACAAGTTTAAATCTACTTGTCCACACCTAAAATTGAAGGATATAAATATGAAATGAGGTCAAATTAAAAGGCATATTTATGTATTATGCCAAAAGAATATGTAAATCGAGATTGAGACGCAGGAGGATAAATTATGTAATTTAAGGGAGAAGAATCAAAGTGGAAAATTTGTACATTCCTTTTGTACTTTGCCAGTGTTCTTTCCATCCCCCTTCCCAACCCCCAAACCAACCAAAAAAAAAGAGAGAGATCATTTTATTTTATCATGGGACAAGGTGTTGACATGCCTCTTAACTTTATCATTTAAAGTTGATAAACTTCGTTATAAAAATGGTTCATATATATCCTAATCGTTATAAAAGTTGCTCACATATATTCTTCACTATTATAAAAGCTCACATATACCCTTTTCATCTTAAGAAAGTGAATAAATTAATTTTTTGATTTTTTATTTTAAGAAATATTCATGTATGGGATATTTTTTTTTTTAGAAAGTAAAAAAATAATTAAAAAAATATATATCCATACATGTGATATTTTTAGCAAAGTTTAGGGGTATATATAATCTTTTTCACGCATAAATTATTTTTTGACTTATTTGATTATCATTATTTGAGTTTCTAATTCTTATTTTATTTTTATTTTTTCATTCTTTGGTGTAAATATAGGAGAAATAAAAAAAAGCGTGAATGGAAAATAAGTAAAAAATTTAAAACTATTTTTTTGCAGCTATATTGTAATTTAAAACTAATTTTTTTGTTACTATATTGTAATTTAGTTTTTGTATCTATAAAAAAAATTGGGGCATGTATAATAAATTTTACAATAAAAGTAGTGAGAAAAATAAATTTGACCATCAAAATAATAAATTCAAATTAGTTGATGAATCAAAAAAGTCAAAAAAAATAAATTATGTGTGAGAAAGATGAAATATACCCCTACATGTATTATTTTTTTAATTAAAAATTTTAAAAATAAATTTAAAATATTTTTTTTATTTTCGTTAGAAGAAAAGGGTATATGTGAGTCATTTGTGTAACAGTAAGGGTATATATGAGTCATTTTCATAACGAGAAATATATCAATTCTAAATGACAAAAATAAGAGGTATATCAGACCCTTTTCCTTTTATCGTTAAGGTAAAGCTCAGAATACTGAAATTTTAAATTTACTAAGTATGAAGCGATGACATTTTTTTAAACATAATAAAAGAAAAAATTACGATACACAAATATTCAAACGGATGGAGTACATATTTTCGTAAAAGTGGTCCATGAACACCAAAAAGATTAGTATTCTATTTACATTTTTCTCTTAAAAGTGGTCCTAGAACAAAAAAAAAAAGATTAATATTCTTTTGTATTTTTTCTCTTATAATAAGTGGTGCTCGAACTGTATTTAGTCATAATCAGACGAAAATTATATATAAAAAAAAAATCAATTTCTCCGTCGATCTTTCTATGGTCAACACTCAACACACACAAGATGCCAATAATTATGATCATTGTATAACATTGTTTGTTTAGATAATTTTTAATTGTTATAATAAATATTATTTAAAAAAATATAATATATTACATAACATAAAAGATTAATTTCACAAAAGAATATGATTATTATAATAATGTACTGTTATATAAGGACATTGTTCAGGGGCCAAACTAGAGGGTAGCGAGGTCCATCCAAACTTCCTTAACAAAAAATTTACTTGATATATAAAATATATTTTATTTTATATATATAGAGAGAGAGAGAAAGAGAGAGATATTTTGAACCTCTTGAACATAAGATTATATGTTTACTTAGAGATCATTTGGTGTGAACGATCGCATCAAATAGTACAACAACAACAATAACAAATAGTCCTGAGATTAAATTATAATGCCACTTGATTTGTTGTTTGGTTGGCAAGTCCGGAATAACTTATCTTGGTATTAATTATTAATATCGGAATAACTTATCTCAGTATTAATTATTAATATCGGGGTAAGTTATCCCTCCTCTTGGGTGGTATAGTAATTTCGGGATAAAACAGACGAAGTGACAAAAATATCCTTTTAAAACCTTTTTATACATCACTTTTCACATTCATGTATATTCACATTATTATTAATATCATATATTTTCACATTCATATATATTCACATTATTATTAATATCATATATAATAACATTCACAACCTTGACTACTCTGTATTTTAATGATAATTCTTCATATTGTTTATTAAAAAATTACATTATACAAATATAATTTTTATTTATTAATTTATTTGACTAACTCTTATACAAACAATCAATAAGAAATAATCTCAGCATAATTTATTCAATCATAACTAATTTCATCATAACTTATCCTATTATAACTTGTATTCAAACCAAACAGCCCCTAGTGATTGAGGAGATTTCTAAATTTACGTTTATATTTAATTTTCAATTTTAAATACTGTATTTTTATTTTTTAAATTCTCTTAATAAGAATTTTGAATCCATCACTATAATGCTATTATAAAAAAGTCTAGAATGTGGTTGATAAATAAATCTAATGTCCAAAGCCACGCTTATTGAACCAAACAAAAAAGTTTTGAAAGCAAACACAAAAGCACTTAACAATAATTTGCCAATGAAGTATGGATATAAATCAATATATAATAATAAAGGAGGAATATATAGAAGATGATGTGCTATGACCTTCATTTTTATTTATCTATTTTCTCCTTTTTTGATATTTTTTTATTTTAATTATTTTATTTTGTAAAATCATATCCTTAACTCATAGTTCTTTAATAAATAAATTTTACTTTTAATTAATATTAATAATAACTTTCAAGCTTTTCATATTCATAGCTTTTAATTATTTAATGTACAAATTTGTAACACTTAAAATCATATTAGTAGAAATTTATTTTGAGGTATATTCACCTCTCATTATAATTGCCTTCTTTAAAAGAGTTTTAATGTATATTCATGTATTCTTCCTCCTTCAATTTTTATAAGTCTTAATTAACTTTATTAATGTGAAAATAATGTGTTAAAAATGGAAAACAAATTTTTTTTTTTTTTATAATTATAGCAATATTTATTCAATTCATCAACCTATTATAATTGCCTTTTTTATTAGAGATTTTAATATATATTCATGTATTCTTCCGCCTTCAATTTTTATAATTATTAATTAATTTTATTAATGTGGATTAATAATATGTTAAAAGATGAGAGATAAAAAGACAAAAATTAACCTATATATATATTTCACTACCAAACTATTGCATACATGAATCAACATTTTAGTTTTAGTTGTGCTCAGGAAATGCTCCAACATAATTTTCAAAATATTTTTTTTAATAGTAGCAATTTATCTAATGAGATCATGTATTGATGAATATTTACCTTGATTACACTTACTTATATGTGTTGTATTCTTAGTAAAAAAAAATTATAGGCTTAGATTTCTCTTCTTATTGGTTGAAAATTTTATATTTTTGCATTTCATTATTATGTATTGCTCAACATTTACTAAATTTTAATGATTCATAGTATGCCATCTATATAATTCCTTTATAGGCTAAGATTTTTCATCTTATTGGTTGAAAACTATATATTTTTGTATTTCATTATTATTTCTTGCTCAACATTTGCCAAATTTTAATGATTCATGATATGCCATCTATATCGAGAAGTCTGATACATACAACGGATTTCTTCTAAGATAATTTTATGCACTCAATTTTTAAATTCATAAAAACAAATTCTGCTCCTATTTTATTTCGATTTCTCTCATAATGTATAATTTTTTAAAATTAAACTTGTTAAAAAATATAATCAGTGATTGATTCCGTGTAACTTTGAAAACTATTTTGAAGGTTATGACTCAAAAATATAGGCAGAAGTTAATTTCATAACAATAAATTAAAAAGAAAATAAAAAATAAAAAGTCTACTATTACAAAAAAAAAACAACTTTTGTATTGGTTCATAAAACTAATAACATACATTATACATTATATATATGTTACTATGTTAGTGCATTTGAAATAATTGTTATGAGTAGTGCAGGTGTCACATTATTCACTAAGTTTGATCTTTCGATTTTTTATTAGTAAAGCTATCATTCAAGTAAATTAGTAACTTCTTTCTATATTAATGATAGTTAGGAGTTGGATAATTTAATTTTTTCCCCTCATAAATATAGATAATATCTTTTGTTTGGAAAAAAAGAAGAAAAAGAAGAAAAAAGTGCATTATTCATAAAAGTGGAAATGTTCTATTTTATATTTATTCTATATAACAGATGACTCAATATTATTAATTGTCCATCAATTATTTTTTGTTTTTCTATATTTTTTTTATCATCTATATTGTATAATACACATAAAATTAAGCATATACAAGGTAATATGATACTTTTCTATAATAAACATTCGCAATTTTTTTCTTATTTTCTACTGACATTTTCACTATTGTTTTCATTTAATTACTTTAAAGAATCTAATATTCATTATTCATAAAAAAAAATCAGCTAAAGAATCAAAACGACACTACTAAAATTTATTACCATCTCTCTCTCTCTCACTCTCTCTTTATATAAAGTTGAAGGTGGACAATGTAATATGGCACCTCTCTATGATCAATGTTTTTTATTTATGTTCATTCTTATTATTTTTGGTCTTTTCTTCCTATTTCTTCCATTTACTTATTTTGTTAAAAAGAATTATGCCATTTTTGATACCCATAACTAACACATAAATATTAGAATTAAAAGAAAAATAAATAATTGTTTAAGAGAAAAAACAAGTCTCAACTCTAAGCCTCTAATCAAAATAGAATTTATCTATTTGTTTATAAAAAAATCATTCAAAATTATTGTTAGACCACGCAAAACGCGGACAAATTTCCTAGTAACTAATAATAAGGTACTCCAATTATATAAGCGTCATAATTAAGGGAACATTAGACGCCTTTATGGAGACTTAATTTCTTTAATCAAACTTCTTTTTATAAAAAAAATATATGACACTATTTTCTCAGACAAACGGTACGTTATTCACGTATTTAAACCAGCGTTTGATTATAGATTTTAGTTTTTTTTAAAAAAATATCTTTAAATATTTTCTTGATCATGAATATTTTTGTTTAAAAACTGTCTCCAACCAGTATTTGAGACTTTCATTCACAAAAAATATATTTTTTTCCAAATAAAATACATGTTTAAATACAATTTAATATTTTATATACTCAAATTTTTAAGTTTCAACTTCAAAATTCATAATCAAGTGAAAGTTAAATGCTAGATTCAAGAATTTAACTTATATACATTAATAATATAAAATAAAAGTTTTATACTATAATTATTTTTTTTAAAATAATGTAATAAATTAGATTAGTAATTCGAGAAATATAATTTATATTAAATACGTTGAGATTGTAAATATTTTTTAGACGATCAATATAGTTTAACTTGTTATAACAAGTTAATGCCATATTGATCAGATTATTAATTAATGTTTATCGTACTTTTGATCAATATCTTAAAAGTTATCAATTGCTTACATAATTTTCATATTATCTATATATATAACTTAAAACTCTAAAAAATAAAACAAGTAATATATTCTACAAAATATGAAAATTACACATATTCGGTACTTATATTGGAGTCCTATTAAATCCAAATTCATGAATTGCATGGTCCGTTTTTGGGGTTTTTGTTTTCAATAGAATAGTTTTTTTCATTCCTAGGACTCGAATTCAAGACCTCTAAGTAAAAATTATGGGATCTCGAACCATCCAATCACAATTCATATTAATAACTACTCGCTCCGTTCCTTTTTACTTGTCAAATTTTGACTTGACACACCTATTAAAAAAATAATAATTGGTATATGAGTTTACCACTTTACCCTTATTAATTGATAGAATCTGAAACATATACATTTTTCAAAGATATTAACTCCATGTTAATAAATTGAGGGTATAATAAGAAGAAAAAAATTGTCCTTCCTTGATTTGTCAAAAATGACAAATAAAAAGAAAAAACAAATTAGAAAATATTTGACAAGTAAATAGGGACGGATGAAGTACTTATTCTTTCTAGTATCCATATATATTACTCCCTCTCTGTTTAATAATAATTGTCCACTATTGACTTGACACAAGAATTATCTAGAAGTAAATGATAGGGGTAATTTTATCAAATCGCCCTTATTAAATACAAGTCATTTAAATATTGAAAAATAAATAATATTTAATAATAAGGATAAAATGGATTTATCATAATAAATTATTCATTAATTTTGTAAATTGAACAAATATTATTAGATATTCTAAAATAATATAATGAACAAATAAAAATCGACAAAAGGAGTATATTCTTTTTATCTCAATTATCTATCGTGATTTTCTTTTACACAACCTGCCTACTATATGTAAATACCACGGCCTAGCAATCATTGTGTCGTATTCTCACCCACCCAACTTCTTAAATTCCCTTCTTCCTCTTCCTATTTATTTCTCTTTTTTCTTCTTCTTGCTTTGATTAAACAAGGAGCAAAAAATCATGGGTGTTTTGGAATATATAGCAAATTTTTGTACAATCACAACCAGCACAAACAACAAGAAGAAATCAATGCAGGTACTTTCTTAATTCACTTTAATAAGAGTACTCATCTAATTTATAAACCTTCAAATTAATTAATTAAAGGGTTGACATCTTAGGCTCTTAGTTTTCTCTTCTTTTATTTTTGATAATATAGATGTCCGGGTCAACCTTTTTGCACCTCCAATAATTTCACAAAAAATTTGTCACCTCAGTAATAGATATCAGGTAACTCTATCCACCAAGACTAGAACAAATGGAAAAAAATCACCTAATGTTTTTTGTCTTGATTGAAAATTGAACATGAAAGGTCATGATGCTTTAACCTATGTTATTAGCCACTAAGTTGCATCCTTGAATTCTTAGGCTCTTAATTTTCTCTTTTTACTCTATGCTCTATTTCCCGTTTAAGTCGTCAAGTCCCTCTATAATGACATGTTTTGTTCTGATAGAATTTGAATGTTATAGTAAAGTATTATTATAGAGAACATATAATATAATATAATGTTATAATGAGTTTATGGTATTTGAAAATTTGTGATTTTTTTCCCTTGGCATGCAGACGGTTGAAATAAAAGTGAAAATGGACTGTGATGGATGTGAAAGAAGAATCAAGAATTCCGTTAAGCATATGAAAGGTTCGTACAATTACTATTCTTCTCCTTCTTCAAATAAGAAGCTTTCTTCTCGAAGTTATAACAAGTTTTATTCGGCGGAATATATCTATAACCTCTTAATCTTAATCTTGTCAGTAAATTTCATTTATATATTTGAATGATGACTTGTTCCGATCAACACCTAAACATATGACAAAGTGGTTTAGACATTTGCGACTCAAATTTAGTTTCTTGTGTGTTCTCAAACGCTCATGACGTAGATAAGTTAATCACTTTAAATATGTCACCACCTTTGATTATATACATCAGCCTCAATAAGTCGTAAAACCTTTGACTTGTTTCAATTGAGGTTGATGTGTATCGTTAAAAGGAGATGACATATTATTATGTAGTTAACTCATTTGCGTAATTAGATGTTTGAGAATATTTATAAAAACTTTTTCAAAATTTGAGTAGAAAATGTCTAATATAAATACTTTTATCATATGTTCAAATATTATCGAAACAGACCATAGCTTGAATGTCTAAATAAAATTTTACTCAAAAATTTAAGAAGTTATTGATATATTCAGTTGTATCAATGATACAGGTTTCTGCTAAATCTATTTTTTGAATAAATGGTCAACAAAGAAAAAGAATAGGATAAGAAATTTCTTTTAAAAGCTAAATAATTAAATATGTACTTATTGAAATGTTACTTTTTCATGTGAAATAGTCAAACTGTATATATCATCTTTAATGAAACTGTTATTCTGTGTTTTGGCATCTTACCAAGCACATGTAAAGGTATCTTCTCCACCTTTTAGCGAGAGAAATCAAACAATTTCACCATTTTATTCAAAAATAACTTGATAAAATACACTAACTTTGTGAGTTCCAATTAACAAATTGTAATGTAAATTCTTTTGCCATAATAGAGACAATTTAGTACAAATATGGATGTATATAGAGGCAGATTCAGTACTTAAAGTTTATAAATTTTGATTATTTTTTTTTAATTTTTAAAATTTATGATATAATTTTTTTAAAAAAAGTTACTGAATTCTATTAAATTCGTCATTCTTATGCGAGCTCGGCGCACATCTGTGTCAATCATAGTAACTAACATGCTATAGAAGATTACTTGTACTATAGAGACTACTCGCTAGTATTTCAACTCTTTATCATGAGTTTTTGTTTTTAATAATTACATAGATTTAAGTTATATATACTAACAACATAATAAAGTTTTTACACAGTCGATACAATTTAAGATGTCACTTACCATTTATTCCAAGTTATCAGTCAATGTTATTAAATAAAATTACTGCAATTACCTTTGAAATGACCTGATTATGTAAATATTTTATAACGTCAGAGCATAGAATTTAATCGAGGGTCCATCGAAACAACCTCTCTACCTTCAAGGTAGGGATAAAATTGCATACACACCATACTTTCCAGACCCAACTTGTAAGATTACACTTAGTATATGCGATTGTTATTGTCATTGTTTTTGTCTGCACGTAAAGCTTAGTCAAGGGTCTATCGAAAATAACTGGTCTATTTTCACAAGATAAGGGTTAGGATGAATACACACCACCCTCCTCAGACCCCAATTATAAGATTACACTAAGTATATGTGATTGTTATTGTCATTGTCTGCACGTAAAACTTAGTCAAGGGTATATTGAAAATAACTGCTCTATTTTCACAAGATAAGGGTCAGGATGAATATACACCACCCTCAGACCCCAATTATAAGATTACACTAAGTATATGTGATTGTTATTGTCATTGTTTTTGTCTGTACGTAAAACTTAGTCAAGGGTCTATCGAAAATAATTGTTTTATTTTCACAAGATAAGGGTAAGGCTGGATACACGTCATCCTTCACAATCCCACTTATAAAATTATATTAAGTATATATTATTGTTATTGTTTTTGTACTTAAACTCTTATTACATTGAAATATTTCAGGTGTAAAATCAGTGGAAGTGATCAGAAAGCAGAGTAAAGTGATAATAAATGGTTATGTGGATCCAAACAGAGTATTAAAGAAAATAAAGAGTACTGGAAAAAGAGCAGAATTTTGGCCATATGTACCTTATAATGTGGTATATTATCCACATGCACCACAAGCCTATGACAAAAGGGCACCTGCTGGTATGGTTAAAAATGTGCCACAAGCACTTCTTGCCCCAAATGCTACTGAAGAAAAAATTGCTTACCTATTTAGTGATGATAATCCAAGTGCTTGTTCCATTATGTGATCAAAGTAAGACTGTCATCATGAGTTTGAAGTTTATGAGTTTTGAAGTCATGTCACTAAATCTATATAGATTTTCTTAGTCATTGAGTACGTAATTAATAAATTTTCTGATACAAATATAGAATCTAAGCAAAAACTGTTGAATATTAGTAAGAGTAAGCAATACTCTATATCTCTGGCGCCCCAAACTATTTCACACATTGAGATCGTCAAGGTTAGCAACCACCTTCGTGGGGTAAATTTCGAGAAGGATGACTGCTTTTAAGAAAAAATAACAATAACAACAACACCAATTGTCACTTATATTTTCATTGATGATTTTTTTTTTTGGTTTTGGCCCTATAAGTATAGCAAGAAGATTTTATAAATGTAGCAACCTTTATTATCATACTTAGTGAGTTAAGGAGAACATGTAACTGACCAGTGGAAGAGTAAATTGATGAAGCTCAATGTTTTGTTGTTCCTTTCGAAATGCATATTGTTAAGTTTCCTTTGAATTATTAGCTTGTAATTTTCTTTTTACATAATCGATGATAGTAGCAGAGTCAAGATTTTCACTAAGAAATCAGAATTTAAAATATAAAGAAGTAAACACATAAACTAATCAAGGCGTACAACATTGCACTAAAAACTACACCACACACCAAAAATAAATTGAACAAAATATTATAATTAGGTATACTTCAAAAAGTTGCACCAAACTTTAGAACTAGACCAATTTTTTTTTTTAAAAAAAATAGCTGAAGCTACAAAAGTGCACCTCTAAATGTGAGTCCACGTTAATCCTTTCTTTCCAAGGTTAATTTTAAATCTAACAATTAGAGTTTGTTAAATATATTTTACATAGACAAAAAGTGCGCACTTATATCAAATTTAAAGAATTGAAATAACAACAACAACAACCCAGTGAAATCCCACAACGTGGGGTCTGGGGAAAGTAAAGTGTACGCAGACCTTACTCCTACCAAGATAGAGCGGTTGTTTTCGAAAGACCCTCGGCTCAATAAAAGCATAAAAAGAGGTTAGATAAGGCTAAGAAGTTTAAAGCGATATGGGAAAGCAAATAACGAGAGGGACACAGATAAAATAGAGTAATCAAAGTACAGAAAGTAATAGATAATAACAGAAATCAGAGCACAAGAAATTATAGTGCGCTAATGCACCTACTAATAAGGGAGAATAACGAGACTATGTACTAGTCTTCCACCCTAATGTGGGTCCTCCACACCCTCCTATCTAAGGTCATGTCCTCGGTAAGCTGTAGTTACGCCATGTACTCAAAAAATATATTTAGTATATTACTTTGAACCTATCCCAGGCTATTTTTGTCATTTTCTCTCTTCTAAGCTTTATGTTTAAGCAATTCCGTTAAAAGGGCAGCTTCCACAAAAGTGAATTTTTTGCCTCTCTTTTTCTTTTTCCATAGCACTTTACTAGGAAAATATTCATGTACATTTTTTTAATAAAAAGGTGTCCTAGTTAGAAGCAAAGTCATAATTTTAAGTGTATGAATTTTGATTATTATTATTCTTCTTGAAATTTTTTTATATTAAATTCTAAATGCATTAATTATACATGTTAGTAAAAACAATTTAACACAAGTACAAAATTTTAATTAAAATTACTGAATTATGTTGAATTCCTAATTTGTTTTTCTAGCTCTGCATATGGCCTGGTTAGAAAGAATATGGGGTTGGCCTCCTTTAGACATGGACATATATTGGAATGAGAGGTCGATTTAGAATTTTAAGTGAAAATGATATTATATGTACAGTATTAATGTGCCTAATATTCCTATGTGACAATAATGTGGACATAGTCCATAGGCAGTGGGTGTCTTTACTCTTTAGTGCTGAATCGAGTCAAGTTTTATTTTAGTTCAACTCGATTTAACTCGATTTGAAAAGAGTTTGGGCTTGGTGTTACTTTGTTTCGATCAAAGCTCAATTAGACACGGCTCTATTGGTCAAAGTTACAATTTGATTGAGTTAGCCTGAGTTGGCTAGGTTGGTTCATTTAAGTTGTGTAACTATTATTTTAACAAAAAAATCATCTTAGAATGATTCACCGAAGCGATAAGACCTTAGGATCAATTATTAAAGGGTTGTTTAGTTGGCTGCAATGTTTGGTACTTCGGTTGGTGGACTTAGCTCCATATTACTAATATTCATTAACTTATATAAAAAAATTATGTATTATTTTATGAACTTTAAAGTATGAAATAACAATTTATAATGCATTGTAAGAGATTTTAAAGACAATAACATTTTAAAACTATGCAACCTCCACGTAACAATCCAATAATCTTTCTTTATTATTGTTGGGTGTTTACCCTGACTTTTCTAGTATAATTCGGTTTTCCTTTTTCTAAAAGAAAAACATAATGTCTCCATATTTGGCTAGTCCTTTTTTTCTTATAGGAAAAGATTTACGACTCTATAAATAGAGGCTCATTTCTTCTAATATGATAGCATTCACAATGTAGTCCTAAGGGGCTTTGAGAGTTTTGTGTGAGGGGAGAAATTGTGAGACACAAGTAATACATTATCACTTGTGTGAACCTCTTTGTATTTCGAGTTTTGTGTGAGGTTGTTTCTCTCGATATTTTGTACTCTTATATTTATAGTGGATTGCTCATCTTCTCTTGTGGATGTAGGTTGGTTGACAGAACCACGTTAAATGCTCGTGTCTCTTTTGGTATATTTCTCGTTTGTCTTTTTACTCATGGTCTTTCGAGGTTTGCTTTGCTAGCTTCACTATGACACCTAATTGTTTTTGATCCTAACAATCACTACTTAATAATTCTCACAATATTGTTCATGACGACATAATATTTTATAAATTATACATCTTACACGATTAGTTCGTGCAATTAAGAAAACGATTGATACTTAAGGTATGTTGGTATGATCAAGAATCTTTTTTTAGATTTTTTAAAGATAAATTAGTGATTTTTTACCCTTTTTTTCGTGTTCGGTATATAAGCAAGAAATATTATTTAAAATTATTTGTATATAATCTGAAAAAAATCATTTGGGAGGTGGATGGTGGTGATGGGGATAGGGGATGGGAGTGAAGATAATGTGTATTCACTATGGAGGATTTTTCAAATTTTTGGTACTCGATCGATTAATAAGAAAAATTAGAAAAATATTTTCTCTAGTTCATTTAAACTTTGAACAACAAAGTTGAAATTATGATTTAGAGGTGCAACTCATGTAAAACTATTCAAATCTTCAACTTTTCACACAAAAATAATAAATTTTCACAAACAAAAATTCATCAAACTATCCAAATACAACTAAATTTTGCCAAACTCTTTTTTCTAATTTCAATTTCAAAATATTTGTCCAAACGGACTCAAAATTAAGAATTAGTGGCTCACAATTCATACACATCTTGCTAGCTTGATTATGGTCCTTAAAAAAGTGTAAAATGATTCTTTTCTTTGTTCAAAAGTAGAGGCCATGTGTGGAAGAATGTCAAATCACCCCAAAAAGACATGAAAAAATATAATAAAAAATGGAAAAGGCAAAAGGAGAATGAGGAGGAAGATAGATTCATATTGAAGACATTGAAGACACAACTTTGTAGGACTTTCCTATGGTGGTGATAGAATCTTATTCTTCAAACAAAATACATCGAATTTTATAGCTTTTAAGTGCTTTAAGATTACATGAAAAGGGAGATTAGATTACCACCTTAGTTGTCAGGTTTATAGTGGCTTTCATACAGCTAATTATGCACTTACTATCAACAATCTCCGATTACCTTTATACTCTTTACCAACTTTATCAAACCAACAAGTTAGTAGCTATTGTCTTTGATTGCGTTTGGCTAAGCTTATAAGCTGGTTTAAGACCTTATTTGTTTGTATACAATGAATATTTTAATTCCAATTATTCACATTTCAGTCATTAAGTTGTTTGTGTCGTAAGTTAGAGTTTTAATCAACAATATCTTAATCATTAAGAACGTCTATTGTTTTAATGTTACAACCATTTATAGAGTCTGAATAGATCTGAATGATTTCTGTAACAAAGTCTTAGGCCTCATCTGTTTCATTAAAGATTAAGACATTTGAATTTAAATACACATTTAGATGTTTGAATATGAATACACATTTAAATATTAAAATGTTACATTAAGTTATTTATTTTTTCAACATTTGAATTTGAATGTATAAAGTTTTTATCTTTATTTAAAAATAAACATAACATACTAAATTAATCTAATACAATATCAATAAAATATTTTTACAAAAAATATATGAAGGGTGGTGATGGCAACGTCTAAATATGGTTGTTGTGCATGCCAGTTCTGGGTTGGAGTTGAATAATGGTGGTGTTGTGGATTGTGCTAGCTGTGATATGGTGACTGATAGTGGTGGTTGATGGCGGTGAGACTAATATTTGTGGTGGATAATAGTGATAGCTAATGGTAGTAATAATTAATGATAGTGGTTGACATTATATAGTAATAGTTGATGGTGGTGATTGTCGTTGGTGATTAATTAGTGATTGTTGAGGTAATGGTGATTAGTGGTGATGACTGTAAATGGTAGCTAGTGGTGGTGACAATTATTTTTTGTGGTTGTTATTGGTGGTGGTTGTGGCTGAGGGAGGTGGTTGGGAGTGGTGGTAGTATATAATGATGGACAACGATAGTTGATGATGGTAGATGATGGAGATAGCCGTGAATGGATGATATTCTTGATGAACTGCCAACTTTGAAGAAATCTTTGCATATACATCTTAATGATATTATGTTGTCATTAATCTCATTAAGATTAAGGCATATAAATGTGAACGCACATCTGAATGATTAAGATATTGTATCTAAATCTGAATATTGAATGATTAAAACTGTTTATTTTTCAACATCTGATTATGCATTACTTATTTAGTTGTAAACATGATAAATATACACTCAAATAAAAAAAATTATATATTAGAAATATATATAAATTTAACAAAAACAAAATTATTATTTTATAAAAAAATTAAAAATATTTTCAAGTTATGATGTTAGAGATTGTTTGCAGTGGTAGTAATGGTTATGATTGGTGGTAGTGGCTAGTAATGGTAGTGGTGATAGTTCTGATAGTAGAAATGGTTGATGTTGTAATTGTTGGGTGATTGTCCTGACTTTCCTACTATAATTGAGTTTTTCTTTTCTTAAAAGGAAAACATAAAGTCTTCATATTTTTCTAGTCATTTTTCTAGTAGGAAAAAGTTTATGACTCTATAAATAGAGGTTCATTCTTTCTAACATAGTAACATTCACAATATAGTCCTAGGGGCTTTGAGAGTTTTGGGTAGGGGAGAAATGGTGAGACACAAGTGATACGTTATTACTTGTGTGAACCTCTTTTTATTCTGAGTAAATTGTGTGAGGTTATTTCTCTCGATATTTTGTACTCTCATATTTATAGTGAATTACTCATCTCCTTTTGTGGATATAGGTCGGTTGACAGATCCATGTTAAATGTTTGTGTCTCTTTTTGTATATTTCTTTTTTGTCTTCTCACTCATGGTCTTTCGAAGTTTGCTTTACTACCTTTCGTATGTCACATAATTATTTTTGGTCCTAATAAGTGGTAATCAGAACCTTGGTAGTCTATCAAGGATTGTCGATGGAGGGAAATATGAGCAAGATGGTGTGTTTAAATGGGGGTAACTACAACATATGGTAGAGCAAGATGAAATATTTATTGTTCGTGAAAAAGATGCATCTTTCCGTTTTTGCTACTCATAAACTCGAGAATGTGATAGATAAAAATTGGGATTTTGAGCACCAAAAAATATGTGGATATATAAGGCAATGGGTTGAAGATAATGTTCACAACCATATTATAAATGAAACATATGCTAGAACATTGTGGAAAAAGTTAGAGATAATTTACGCTTCAAAAACTGGAATAACAAGTTGTTTTTGCTAAAACAATTGGTGACCTTTAAATACAAGGAGGGCAGTCCTATTCTTTATCACATAAATGATTTTTAAAGTATTCTTGATCAGCTGTCAGGAATGATTATCAACTTTGATGATGAAATACAAGGACTTTGACTTTTTAATACAAAACTTTTCATGTTTCTTTAACAAATTATGCTCCCGATGGTAAGATTACTATAGAATATACAAAAAATGGTGTGTTGAATGAAGAAGTCAGAAGAAAATCTCAAGGCACATCCTCACATTCAGATGTTCTTTTTACAGAAGATCAAGGGAGAGGTAAAACAAGAGGTTCAAGAAATAGAGGTAAAAGCAGAAGCAAGTCAAGATCCAAGTATCAAAATGTTTCGTGTCATCTTTGTGGAAAGAAAGGACATATTAAAAGGTTTTGCAACAAGTTGAAGCAAGACCTTAGAAAAAGAAAGAAAGAAGAAAATAATGAAGACAATGTTGTTGTTGTCCAAGATGACCTTCTCTTTGCTTGTGATAAGAACATCATCAATTTTGTATCTTAAGATATAAGCTGGATAGTAGATTTTGGAGCTACATCGCATGTCACGCCGAGGAAAAACTTTTTTTTATCTTATACTCTTGTTAAATTTGGCGTGCTAAAGATGGGTAATGCTGGTGAGGTTAAGGTGCTTGGTGTTGGCACAGTCTGTTTGAAGACCAATTTTGGTACAACGTTAGTCCTTTAGAATGTCAAGCATGCTCCAGACATTCCTTTGAATTTGATCTCTGTAGGAAAACTAGATGATGATGGCTATCATAATGACTTGTTCAATGGCCAATGGAAGCTCACAAAGGCTCATTCATTGTAGCACGAGGAAGAAAACATTCAAATTTATACGTGACACAAGGATCAATTCTTGGTAACTCTATAAATTTGGTGGAAAGTGAGACTTTATTAGAATTGTGGCACAAGAGACTCAGTTATATGATCACACATTTGGCTAAGAAGAATTTGCTTGCTGGTGTGAAACAACAAAAAAATAAAAAGATGTGTTCATTGCTTAGCTGGAAAACAGAAAAGATTTTCTTTTCACAGTCATCCTCCTCCAAGAAAGTCTGAACTACTGGAGCTAGTACACTCTGACTTGTTTGATCCTTTCAAAGTAAATTCAAAAAGTGGTGCACTTTACTTTGCAACTTTCATTGCTGATCATTCTCGCAAGTTGTGAGTATATCCTTTAAAATCCAAATATCAAGAACTTGATATGTTTAAGGAGTTTCAAGCCTTATCTGAGAGACAAACTGAAAAGAAATTAAAATGTATTCGCACTGATAATGACGGTGAGTATATTGGTCCCTTTGATAACTATTGCAAAGCGCAAGGAATTCGTCATCAGATCATGCATCCCAAGACATCTCAATTGAATGGCTTGACAGAAAGGATGAATAGAACTCTTGTTGAGAGAGTTAGATGCGTGCTTTCATAGGCTAAACTTCCAAATTCCTTTTGGGCGGAATCCCTTAACACTGTTGCTTATGTTATCAATTTATCTCCTACTGTTGCTTTGGATGGTGATGTTCCAAACAGAGTTTGGTTTGCAAAGGATGTTTCCTATGATCATTTGAAAGTCTTCGCTAGGATTCATACCCTTGTTATATAGGTGTGGGATCGAACTCGATTATTGTGAAGTATATGCATGAGTTAGGATGAGTCCCTGAGTAATTGAGGAGTGTTAGAGGTGATGTGGGGTCACAAAGGGCCCCTAGGACAACGCTAAGTCCAAGAATTCATCGTGGCTAAGTTTTAAAATGAGTTCGTATAAGGGGTCGACTTCTAACGACCCTATCTTTTGAAAGACGATGATCTGGGTGGCCTATGCCTATTAAATTAAAGGCCTTCGAGTCTTCTTTCCAACGCCACTAAGATCGTAATTTTTGGAGTTCGGAGTCAAAAGTTATGACTATCCTAAGGCGAACTAGCACGGCAGGAATTTCAGGCCTGGATTGCAATGGCTGGAAATCTGGGCTTGGCGCCACAGTGGCGCGACGCGCCACTATCGCGCCATAAAATAGCCTCAGTAGTTTGGTCTTTGGCGTGATGCGCCACTATGAGATGTGGAGGTTTTAAGCCTAAATTCGACTTGGCGCCGCTGTGGCGCGACACGCCAAGAGTGTTTTTGGCCTATTTTCCAGATTTTTGGAGAAAGGGCAATTTGGGAATTTTTCCAAATTATATATGTATCTGCCTTGGGACGTTTTTGGGACCATTTTCAGTCCCTCTCTCTCTCTCTAAAAGCCCTAACATTTCCCTCTTTTCTTCTTCTTCAAATCCTTTTCCAACAAAGAGTGCCTCCAAGAGCTTCAAAAATTCAAGTTTTCCATTGAAGAACCAACATCAAGGTTTTCTTCAAGGCTTCACTAAGGTATGTAAGGCTACTCAAAACATGGGTTGAGTCCACCCATGTGCCCTACATCTTCTTTGAGATTTATTGTCCATAAGAATAAAGTTTATTGATAGAGTTAGGTCCAAATAGGTCCTTTTCATCTATTACCCTAATTTCTATTATGTGGATGTTGTGGAGTTAAGAAAGTGATGTGCTTCATGTTGTTATGAGTTGATTAAGATGAGATGTCGATCATATATTGTTAATTTCTTAACTATGTTGATTATGAAAAATGTTAATTTTCTTAAATATGTTGTTTATCTTGAATTATCGATTTAAAAACCTTGGAGTTGTGTTGAGTCCCAAAAGATTTGTTGAAATGAATAGAGGAATGATTGGATAGGTTTGTATGTTGTTATAAATGCATATTTAATCTACTCTTGAAAGTTATGATTGGGATTGATCAGATTGTATGATTGGGAGAGGTTTGATTGTGATAGAGTTGATGAGTTGACAAGGTTGTAAATGAGACTTGTCGATATAATTTGATTGAGTTGATTGGATGGAGTTTTATGAGCATTGAGTCTTGGGAGGAGTATCGAGCACTGAATTGGGTAAGAGTAAGTAATAACTCGAATCCAATAACTACGTCGCCAAACGTAGGAGGGGATTGAACCGTTAAAGTCGGATGCTTCCCCAAATTTATTGTCCTGACATTATAGGACTTGGTTGGATTGGATCCATGATTGGTTGATTTGTTCATGCCCTGGCAAAGTATGAACAGATGCGGCAACAACGTCGGTTTGTTGTACTATCACTGGCTCATAAGTGGTAGTTGTCGGATAAGAGAAACTCCCATATAGGTCTTGATAGTACTCTAAGTCGGATTGAGTTTATTTGATTCTTCCTTGGTGTTTGTTTCATTTGGACATTTTACATATTCGTACATTCTATGTACTGACGCCATTTGGCCTGCATCGTTTCATGATGCAGAGACAGGTACTAGAGATTAGCAACTGACGCACCGTTGAAGATCTCCCCACTTCCAGCTAGTTGGTGAGTCCTCTCAATTTCCGGAGGATATTGAGATTATCTTTATAGCTTTGTTTTTGTTTCCTTTATTTGGGTTGTTGGTAGCCATGGGCTTGTTATTGACACCTCCTAGATTGTTGATAGAGGCTTCATAGACTAGAGTGTAGGAATGTTGGATTGTTCATTTTGTCTAGTTTTATTCTATCTAGTCATTGATTTGATGGTTGTTTGGTCTTTGGCCCTATATTATGGATAGTATCCCTATGATTGAGTCTTCTACCGATAGAATGTAAATGAATGAAAGTATGACAGGACCAGGTAGTTTGCTTGGAGGCCAGAAATAGCCTTCGAGTGCCGGCCACGCCTAGGGTACCCTCCCGGGGCATGACAAACATGGTATCAGAGCACAGAGTTCAAGAGTCCTAGGGAGTCTATGAAGCCGTGTCTAGTAGAGTATTGATTATGGGTGTATTGTGCACCACACTTATAATCAGGAGGCTATAAGACATTAAGAATTGTTTCACTTCTTTCATACTCTGAATTCGTGTGATAGAGTTAAACTCTATAAAAACTTCATTTCTAATTTGTGCGTTTATACGTTACAGATAATGCCTCCTAAGCGTACTGCTAGCCAGAGGAACACTGATAACACAGAGATACCACAGTCAGAGGTACGCCCATCGAGGGCTAGGGGCCGACCTGCGAGATATACGGAGGCACCCCAAATGCCTACTACTCCGCCTGCGCTAACTTCGGAAGGAGACTTTAGAGGAGCGATTTCCATGCTCACTCAACTAGTGGCTGTCCGAAATGGTAACCAGAGCTCGCCAACTCAGCTCTAGTTCCCAAGAGCCGTCTGCTGCCACCAGAATTAGAGACTTTCTGAGAATGAATCCGCCGGCATTCACGGGTTTTAAGGTTGATGAAGAGCCCCAGAATTTTATTGATGAGATGTGGAAGATCCTGAAAACTATGCATGCTATGGAAATCGAGGGGGTTGAATTGGTGTCTTATCAACTCAAAGATGTGGAAAACATTTGGTATAACCAATCGGAACGAGGTAGAGGTGAGGATGCTGAACCTGCTATGTGGGATAAATTTGAGGGAGCCTTTCTTGACCACTTCTTTCCCAGAGAATTGAGGGAAGCGAAGGTGGAAGAATTTGTGAATCTGAAACAAGAAAGCATGACTGTTAAAGAGTATAGTCTAAAGTTCATCCAGCTATCCAGATATGCTCCAGAGATGATCCTAGATGTGAGGTCGAAGATGAGGAAATTTGTCTCCAGTTTGGGAAGACATGTGAAGAAGGAGTGCAAAACGGCACTGCTAATCTCCGACATGGATATTTCAAGATTAATGGTGTACGTTCAACAGGTGGAGGATGAGAAGAGGAAAGACAAAGAGGAGCATCTGAGCAAGAAGGCAAAATTAGTGGGCCATGAGAATGAACAGAGGCAAAATAAGGGCAACAGGTCCTTCTTCCAGAAGAGGCCTTCCAACTATGCCTCATCTACCGCCAGTGCACCTATGCCGCAGAACAGGTATGATCGGCAGGGACATAGTCGCCAGAATTTCAGACCTCAGGGTTCTCAATCCCAGGCTAGCGTGGGTCAAGGTTCGCAAGGGAAGCCACCATACGGCAAGTGCGGTAAGATCCACTTGGGAGAGTGAAGAGCGGGAAGGGTTGGTTGTTATAAATGCGGCCAAATAGACCATTTTTAGAAGGAGTGTCCAACATGGGGGAACAGAGACCATTATTCTACCACCGCACCACCAGCTAGAGGTAATCAGAGGGGCACTACTTCAAGTACGAGCGGAGGTACAAACCGTCTATATGCCATGGGTAGTCACCAAGATCAGAAGGACTCCCCAAACGTCGTGACGGGTATAATTCGAGTCTTTTCTCTTGACTGTTATGTTTTGATGGATCCGGGTGCCACACTATCTTTTGTGACTCCTTATGTGGCAAGTAAATTTGATAAAATTCCTGAATGTCTTCGTGAGCCTTTCTACATAACCACTCCTGTCGGTGATTCTGTCGTAGCTGAGAAAGTCTATAGAGATTGCACTGTGTCAATCCATCACAGGGATACCTTGGCTGACTTAGTTGAGTTGGATATGGTTTACTTTGATGTGATCATTGGCATGGACTAGCTTTATGTCTGTTATGCCTCTATCGATTGTAGAACTCAGATTGTCAAGTTCAAATTCCTGAATGAGGTTGTCATAGAGTGGAAGGGTAGTCCTATCGTGCCTAAAGGTAAGTTTATTTCATACCTTAGGGCCAGAAAGCTAATCTTGAAAAGGTGTATTTATTATATTGTCCGAGTAAAAAATGACAAGATTGAGTCTCCATCTCTTGAGTCGGTTCCGATTGTCAATGAGTTTCCTGAAGTCTTTCCTGAAGACCTTCCCGGAGTCCCTCCTAATAGAAAGATCGACTTTGGGATTGATGTTCTTCCTGATACCCAGCCTATCTCAATCCCTCCATATAGGATGGCTCTGGCTGAGCTGAAAGAGTTGAAAGAACAGTTGAAGGACTTGTTAGATAAGGAATTCATTAGGCCGAGTGTCTCACCATGGGGTGCTCCCATCCTATTCGTGCAAAAGAAAGATGGGTCTTTTAGAATGTGTGTTGATTACAGGCAGCTGAACAAGGTCACCATAAAGAATAAATACCCTCTCTCCAGAATAGATGACTTATTTGATCAACTTCAGGGTGCCACCTGTTTCTCAAAAATAGACTTAAGATCGGGCTACCATTAGTTGAAGGTGAGGGAGTGTGATATCCCAAAGACAGCTTTTCGGACCCGCTATGGCCATTTTGAGTTCTTGGTGATGTCCTTCAGGTTGACTAATGCCCCCGCAGCTTTTATGGATCTCATGAACTGAGTATTTAAACCATATCTTGATATGTTTGTGATTGTATTCATAGATGATATTTTGGTTTACTCCAAGAATGAGGAGGAGCACGCCCATCATCTTAGAGTCGTCTTACAAACTTTAAAAGACCAGGTATTGTATGCAAAGTTCTCCAAATGTGAATTTTGGCTTGCTTCAGTGGCTTTTCTAGGCCACATTGTATCTAGAGATGCTATTCAGGTTGATGTGCAGAAGATTGAGGCAGTGAAAAATTGGCCCAGACCCACTTCCCCGACAGAGATAAGAATCTTCTTGGGTTTGGCCAGCTATTATCGAAGGTTTGTAAAGGGATTCTCATCCATATCATCGCCATTGACCAAGCTGACCATAAAGAAGGCCAAGTTCCAATGGTCTGATGCTTGTGAGGAGAGCTTACAAAAATTGAAGACCAAGCTAACCACTGCTCCTGTTCTAACCTTGACTGATGGAACAGAGGGTTTTGTGATCTATTGTGATGCATCTAGAATTGGTTTGGGCTGTGTGTTGATGCAGAGGGGAAAGGTAATAGCCTATGCTTCAAGACAACTTAAGGTTCATGAGAGAAATTACCCAACTCATGACCTTGAGCTGGAAGCCATGGTATTTGCGCTTAAAATTTGGCGCCACTACTTGTATGGAGTGCATGTTGATGTGTTCACCGATCACAAGAGTTTACAATACATCTTCAGCCAGAAGGAACTCAACCTGAGATAAAGGAGATGGCTCAAGCTACTTAAGGACTATGATATGAGCATCCTCTACCATCCAGGTAAAGCTAATGTTGTTGCTGATGCTCTTAGTAGGTTGTCTATGGGTAGCACTACCCATGTGGAGGAGGGAAGGAGAGAATTGGCGAAGGAGGTACATAGATTAGCCCGATTGGGAGTTTGTCTTAAAGAGAACAATAAAGGTGGAGTTAATGTTCAGGATGGGTCTGCATCCTCATTTGTGGCAGAAGTAAAGGAGAAACGAGATCAGGATCCCGTCCTTCTCCAATTGAAGGAAGTTGTTCACAAACAAGAGGTAATAGTTTTTACTAAAGGGGGAGATGGTGTGTTAAGGTACCAAAATAGGTTATGTGTACCCAATGTTGATGATGTTCGAGAGAGAATTTTGGCCGAAGCGTATAGTTCCAGATACTCTATTCATCATGGCTCTACAAAAATGTATCATGACTTGAGGGAAATCTATTGGTGGAGTAGGATGAAGAAAGACATTGCAAAATTTATTTCCAAGTGCCCGAATTGCTAACAGGTGAAGGTTGAGCATCAAAGGCTATGATATTTAGCTCAAAACATAGAAATTCCGGAATGGAAATGGCAAATGATCAACATGGACTTTATCACCGGTTTGCCGAGGTCCCGAAAACAACATGATTCGATTTGGGTGATTATGGATAGGATGACAAAGTTGGATAATTTCTTGGCAGTTAAGACTACTGACACCGCAGAAGATTATGCAAAATTATACATTCAAGAGATTGTCAAATTGCATGGGATTCCCCTGTCTATCATCTCAGACCGAGAAGCTCAATTCACTTCCCAATTTTGGAGATCTTTTTAGAAGGGACTAGGTTTGAAGGTGAACCTTAGTACGGACTTTCATCCCTAGATAGATGGCCAAGCGGAGCACACCATCCAGACGTTGGAGGATATGTTGAGGGCATGTGTACTTGACTTCAAAGGAAATTGGGATGATCACTTACCTCTCATAGAGTTTGCATATAATAATAGCTATCATGCAAGTATTCAAATGGCTCTGTATGAAGCTTTGTATGGGAGGAGGTGTAGATCCCCAATTGGGTGGTTTGAAGTTGGTGAAGCTAAGTTGATTGGGCCTGATTTTGTTTACCAAGCCATGAAGAAGGTGAGAGTTATTCAAGATAGGCTAAAGATATCCCAAAGCCGTCAAAAATATTACACCGATGTAAGAAGGAGAGACTTAGAGTTTGAGGTGGATGATTGGGTATATTTGAAAGTGTCACCCATGAAGGGCGTCATAAGGTTTGGAAGAAAGGAAAACCTTAGTCCTCAATACGTTGGTCCTTACCAGGTTGTGAGGAGGATATGGAGTGTCTCTTATGAATTGGAGTTACCCTCGGAGCTAGCCGTCATTCATCCGGTATTCTACGTTTCGATGTTGAAGAAATGCTTGGGAGATCCCTCATTGGTAGTCCCCATTGATAGTATAGGAGTTAAGGATAGCTTGTCCTATGAAGAGGTTCCGGTCCAAATTCTTGATCGCCAAATTCGTAAATTGAGGAATAAAGAGATTGCCTCAGTCAAAGTCCTGTGGAGAAATTAATTTATTGAGGAAGCCACATGGGAAGCGGAGGAAGAAATGAAATTTAAATATCCACATCTATTCGTGTCTACCGATGAGAATGTTGAAGGTAATGTCCATTTTCTTGACTTGAATTTGTTTGCGCATTTTGAGTTTGGATAGTAATTTATTTGAGAATTTGATTGGCCGAATGACTGATTTTTGATTGTGATTTATACCCCGAGTCCATCTTTGGTTACTCATCATTCGAGGACGAATGATACCAAGGGGAGATAATGTAACAACCCCCAAAATTTCTTTGCTAGGATTCAGATCCTTCTTATATACGTGTGGGATCGAACTCGATTATTGTGAAGTATATGCATGAGTTAGGATGAGTCCCTCAGTAATTGAGGAGTGTTAGAGGTGATATGGGGTCACAAAGGGCCCCTAGGACCAAGCTAAGTCCAAGAATTCGTCGTGGCTAAGTTTTAGAATGAGTTCGTATAAGGGGTCAACTTCTAACGACCCTATCTTTTGAAAGACAATGATCTGGGTAGCCTATGACCTATTAAATTAAAAGTCTTCGAGTCTTTTTTCCAATGCCACTAAGATCGTAATTTTTGGAGTTCGAAGTTAAAAGTTATGACTATCCTAAGGCGAACTAGCACGACAGGAATTTCAGGCCTGGGTTGCAATGGCTGGAAATCTGGGCTTGGCGCCACAGTGGCGCGATGCGCCACTATCGCGCCACAAAACAGCCTCAGTAGTTTGGTCTTTGGCGTGATGCGCCACTATCAGATGTGCAGGTTTTAAGCCCATATTCGACTTGGCGCCGCAGTGGCGCGATGCGCCACTATCGCGCCAAGAGTGTTTTTGGCCTATTTTCCAAATTTTTGGAGAAAGGGCAATTTGGGAATTTTCCCAAATTATATATGTATCTGCCTTGGGACCTTTTTGGGACCATTTTCAGTCCCTCCCTAACATTTCCCTCTCTTCTTCTTCTTCTCCAAATCCTTCTCCAACAAAGAGTGCCTCCAAGAGCTTCAAAAATTCAAGTTTTCCATTGAAGAACCAACATCAAGGTTTTCTTCAAGGCTTCACTAAGGTATGTAAGGCTACTCAAAACATGGGTTGAGTCCACCCATGTGCCCTACATCTTCTTTGAGATTTATTGTCCATAAGAATGAAGTTTATTGATAGAGTTAGGTCCAAATAGGTCCTTTTCATCTGTTACCCAAATTTCTATTATGTAGATGTTGTGAAGTCAAGAAAGTGATGTGCTTCATGTTGTTATGAGTTGATTGAGATGAGATGTCGATCATATATTGTTAATTTCTTAACTATGTTGATTATGAAAAATGTTAATTTTCTTAAATATGTTGTTTATCTTGAATTGTCGATTTAAAAACCTTAGAGTTGTGTTAAGTCCCAAAAGATTTGTTGAAATGAATAGAGGAATGATTGGATAGGTTTGTATGTTGTTATAAATGCATATTTAATCTACTCTTGAAAGTTATGATTGGGATTGATCGGATTGTATGATTGGGAGAGGTTTGATTGTGATAGAGTTGATGAGTTGACTAGGTTGTAAATGAGACTTGTCGATATGATTTGATTGAGTTGATTGGATGGAGTTTTATGAGCATTGAGTCTTGAGAGGAGTATCGAGCACCGAATTGGGTAAGAGTAAGTAATAACTCGAATCCAATAACTACTCGCCAAACGTAGGAGGGGATTGAACCGTTAAAGTCGGATGCTTCCCTAAATTTATTGTCTTGACATTATAGGACTTGGTTGGATTGGATCCATGATTGGTTGATTCGTTCATGCCCTGGCAAAGTATGAACGGATGCGGCAACAACGTCAGTTTGTTGTACTATCACTGGCTCATAAGTGATGGTTGTCGGATAAGAGAAACTCCCATATAGGTCTTGATAGTACTCTGAGTCGGATTGAGTTGATTTGATTCTTCCTTGGTGTTTGTTTTATTTGGCCATTTTACATACTCGTACATTCTATGTACTGACACCATTTGACTTGCATTATTTTAATGATGCAAAGATAGGTAGTAGAGATCATCAACCGACGCACCATTGATGATCTCCCTACTTCCAGCTAGTTGGTGAGTCCTCTCAGTTTCCGGAGGATATCAAGATTATCTTTATATCTTTGTTTTTGTTTCCTTTATTTTGGTTATTGGTAGCCATGGGCTTGTCATTGACACCTCCTAGATTGTTGATAGAGGCTTCATAGACTAGAGTGTAGGAATGTTGGATTGTTCATTTTGTCTAGTTTTATTCTATCTAGTCATTGATTTGATGGTTGTTTGGTCTTTGGCCCTATATTATGGATAGTATCCCTATGATTGAGTCTTCCGCTGATAGAATGTAAATGAATGAAAGTGTGACTGGACCAGGTGGTTTACTTGGAGGCCAGAAATGACCTTTGACTGCCGGCCACGCCTAGGGTACCCTCTCGGGGTGTGACAACTTGTGTGCATATTCCAAAAGTTGAGAGATCAAAATTGGATGTTAAAACTAAGCAGTGCATCTTAATTGGTTATGGTCAATATGAGTTCGGTTATCCCTTTTATGATCCAATTGATAAGAAGCTTATCAGAAGTCGTCATGTTGTGTTCTTTGAAGACCAAATAATTGAAGATATTAACAAGACTGAGAAAATAGATTCTCAGATTGATGAGAGCTTGGTTGATGTTGATCCAGTCCCTAGTACTGATACACCTTTTGCACATGAAGGAATCCAAGATACTAATGTCGATGGGGATCAAGATAAGAAGATCATCAGAGTGTAGAATTTGAAGATGCTCCTGGTAATGATGTTGTGGCTGATCATCCACCAACTCATGTTCAAATGACTACTTCAGATGCTCCAGAAACCTTTTGTAGAAGATCATGAATCTCATCGGAAATGTTTGATGCTTCTTGGGGCTTCAGGGAAAAGCTAAAATCAACAAGTTATTTTTCTAATGAGTATATACTTTTGACTGACACGGAAGAACCTAAAGGTTATGGTGAATTCATTCTAGATACTCATAGAGATAAGCGGGTAGAAGCCATGGAAGATGAGATAAAGGCACTTCATGAGAAGGCATATATAAGTTTCGTAGAACTGCGGCAGGCATGAAGCCTCTCAAGAGTTCCTCCACTTGAAGTCCATTTGGCCCCTTGGCTTGAGGGA
Source organism: Solanum dulcamara (assembly GCF_947179165.1). Taxonomy (NCBI): domain Eukaryota; kingdom Viridiplantae; phylum Streptophyta; class Magnoliopsida; order Solanales; family Solanaceae; genus Solanum; species Solanum dulcamara. The sequence goes on along the minus strand of NC_077243.1, from coordinate 73,432,338 downwards.
GAGTTTGTTGGGCTATAGCCTATGTTCCAGCCAAAGGCCCATGACCTAATTTATATTTGTAAAATGATTGGAATAATTCTCCTATTTTGATTCTCAATCCTATTTGGAAAAGGATTGGAATTATAATCCTATTTGGAGTTGATTTTAGTTGTAGGAAAAAATACCACTCTATAAATAGGATGATTTAAGAGAATTATTCAATTGCTCATTGGTAGTGTCTTTGAGAGACATTAAGCACATAAAGAGGTTTTTGAGAGAGCTTTCAATAAGAGAGAAGAGAGAAGAAAAGGGTATTTTTCGTAGCAATTTTACCTCTCCGATCAGCAATCTTCAAATTATATTTGCTGATTCATTAACCATTGGATCGGGCTAAAAACAATTCTAAGTATTCCTAACATAGTATTGTTTGATATGAACGGTGAAGATTGAATTTTGAATTCAAAAACATCTCATTGTAGGTCCCAAATAGTAGCTATTGCTTCTCCTTGCTAGAAAATTATTGTGTAGTCATTTAGGAGAATATTTTTAACCCTCTTATTATTATAGTGGAGCAATTCATATCTCGACGATCCTGTGGTTGTTACCTTCGATTTAAAGGATTTTTCTACATTGAATTTGGTGTTCTTTATTTTCTCTATTTTCAAATTTGCGTTCTTTCGTCATAACAAGTGGTATTAGAGTGAGGTTGAAAATGAGTGCTTAACTTGGAGGGTTTAGTTCTAAGCGCAACCTATTTGACAATAATGAAGATTTTTGTTGGAGAAATATTTTCAGAGATGTTCTCTATGTCAAGGCATAGATTTTGCAGAAGAGATTTTGAAGATGGAGATGCAACCTATTGAAGATTATTTGAACACAAGGTGGAACAAATTTACTTTGTCAGAAATTCAGGCCAAGGGGGAGAATTGTTGGGTGATTGTCCTGACATTCCAAATATAATTGGGTTTTCCAAACGCAAAGTCTTCATATTTTCCTAGTCATTTTTCTTGTAGGAAAAGGTTTATGACTCTATACATAGAGGTTCATTCTTTCTAACATAATAGCATTCACAATATAGTCCTAGGGGGCTTTGAGAATTTTGGGTAGGGGAGAAACGGTGAGAGCACAAGTGATACGTTATTACTTGTGTGAACCTCTTTTTATTTCAAGTGAATTGTGTGAGGTTATTTCTTTTCATATTTTGTACTCTCATATTTATAGTGGATTGCTCATCTCCTCTTATGAATATAGGTTGGTTGACCGAACCATGTTAAATGGTTGTGTCTCTTTTGGTATATTTCTCGTTTGTCTTCTTACTCATGGTCTTTCGAGGTTTGCTTTACTAGTTTCCGTATGTAACCTAACTATTTTCAATCCTAATAGTAATGACTGGAGTGAAGATGTGTTGTGATAGTGAAGTAATTAGTTAATGTTAGTAGTTGGCGGTATTGATTGTGATAGTTGAAAAATATGTGGTGGTAGATGGTGTATAGTTGGTGGTAATTGGCATCATTGCTAGCTATGATGATGAAGGTGGTTGGTAGTAGGAATTGGTCGTAGTGGTGATAGTAGCTAATAGTAGAGGTGGTGGCAGCGATGATGATGATGGTGTTAGCAGTGAATATAATTATAATGATGGAGGCAATAGGTATGGTAGCGGCTGATAGTACTGGTTAGCAGAGGTAGTTGGTGGTTGCAAAGAGTAATGGTAGTTACTAGGAGTGTACATAGATCAGTTTGGTTTGGTTTTTCATTAAAAAATAAGCAAACCAATTATGTCGGTTTATTAAGCTTATAAACCAAATCAAACCAACCTAATGTCAGCTTTTTCGATTTCGATTTTTGTCAATTTTTCAATTTTCTCAATTTTTCGATTCTTTCAGTTTTGTATATAATTATACCGTGATTGAAAAAGAGATCAAATTGAAGAGATTGTTCCCATGATTATGTGATTTAATGTCGTACTTGAAGTTCTTAACTGATGATTGTTCTCTTGATCATGTGATTATATTGCTTAATGGCATCTCAAAGACACTTAAACAAATAAAATCAAAAATAAATAAGATATACAATGGAATTTTCAAGATATTATCTTTGGAAAACATATCAAAAACTCACAAAAAAATATAACACGTGTCAATTTTTTAGGCATATTACAATCCCAAATATGAAATAATATATGTAAACATTGAAAGTTATAAACCAATTTAAGATATACTTACAAAGCATATTATAAAAAAAAAAAAATTTATGTTTAAAAAAATAAAATTATATACGTATTATGTCTGTTTGATTTTGATTCGGTTTTGACTTTTTTCTATTAATACCAAACCAAATCAATAATGATCGGTTTATTTTTTCAACGCCAAACCAAACCACAGGTCGATTTAACTTGGTTCGTCGGTTCGATTTGACTTGTATACTCCCAATGGTTACGTTGACAATGGTGGAGGTAGATATAGTTATAATGAGGAAGGTGGTAAGACTGATAGTAGTGGTTGATAACTGTGGTGGTTGTGATGACAGAGGTAGTTGGTGATAATGGTTGGCGATAGTATTAATAGTAGTGATGGTTATAATAACAACGGTGGTTTGTGGTTGTGACAGGTGATTGTGAATAAAGTATGGTGGTGAATATTATCCACACTAAATACCTTTTAATGATATTAAGAATATGTTCAAGATCTTAATGATTAAATAAGTGCTTAAATCTTAATGAATACAATTGCACTTAATGGGCCAAAATCTGAATCATTCGGATTCAAACCTCTATTAGGTGTAAACAAATAGCGCATAAGACTTTGTTACCGATCCTAATTATTCAGATGTATTCATACTTATTAAGTGATTGTAATAGAAAAAATAAATACACTTAATGATTAAGATTTCGACCCATAAAAGATAATTTGACCTAATGACTGAATGTGAATGATTAGGATTCAGAAATTTGTTAAGTGAATGGTCGAAGTCAGAGTCGTACTCGAAAGTCAGGTCTTAGGTTTCGGATTGGGGTTGTAGTCGGGAGTTGGGCCCCAAGTCCAGTCTGTCTCAGGACGGGGTCAAAAGTCGAATCCTAGGTCGGAAACCATTTCAGAGTGGTGAGGTTTAAGAAAAGTTTTAAAAATTATCTTTGTTATTTATGTAGGGAAGTCATTTTCTTTAAATTGGTGGAAATTAAGTCTATTTGAAAATATTTTTCAAAATATTTAAGTCAACCAAACATGAGAAAATTAGAAAATATTTTTCAAAAAATATTTTTTCTTCATACCAAACACACACTTAATAAGTTTACTTTTTAGAAGTTCTGATACCCTTACATACTTTAAGGAGAGTGCAAGTGAATGATACGCATAGGTTATCCATATTTTATGATGTACCCCTCCGTTCATTTTCACTATTTGACTTGAGACACCTATTAATAAAATAATTATTGATATAGGTATTTTATCCTTCATCCCTATTAATTGATGTTTAATATTAGATCTTGAAAAATAATTAGGGAAAGAGTATTTAATGCTAAGGGTAAAACATGAAAATTTTCTTTTCTTGATACGTTAAAAGTGACAAGTAAAAATAAAAATATATTTTAAAAAATAGTAACAAGTAAAAGTGAACGGAAAAAATATAATATAAGTTAATCCACTTTTAAATAATTAGATACCCAACCCATTTAGAATGTGTTGGGTCGAGTGAATAATAATAAATTTAACCCATTTCACCGCGCGAAACTAAACAACGGACCCCATCAATTTTTTTAAAAAAAATGTTTAAAAGGAAGTTCATAGTTTACTACTCTCTCCATTTCAAAATAATTAAATTGTTGGAGTATTTTTTAGTTTTCAAAATAATTGAAGTGTTCGCTATTTAAGAGATATTGGAATTTTTTTTAATTTTACCCTTCATTAATTAAATTTCCAAGGTTGAGTTCCAAAAATGAACTAAGGGGTCATTTGGTAGAGTGTATTAAAATAATGTTAAATAGAATATATTAATAATGCTTGCATTAGTAATGATTGTATTAGTTATGCTTGCATTGATTATACATAGAATATTTCTTATGTATTATTTGGTTTAGTGTATTAAAATATAACATGTATTGCATAAAAATATTTATTTATAAAAATATCCTCAACAATTATGATGAAAAAGATGTAAAAGGGATTTTGAGGGGTAATTGAGTCTTTAACCATAATAATACATGCATTAAATCCTCTTGCATTACTAATACCTAAAAATCCATTGTATTAGTAATGCAAGCCTTAATACACAATAAAGTGTATAACTAATGCAAACATTAGTTATACATGCCATGAAAAAGTGTATCAAACAAGGTACTACTAATACACCTAATTAATGCATGCATTATTTTTGCTAACACACTCTATCAAACGACCCCTTAATGAGTATTGAGAGTTAATATGAAGTTTGAAAAGGGCAAAAATGAAAAACATAAATAATTTATGTCTTTGTGTTTTTTCTTAAGAAGTGTGTCATATTCCAACAATTCAATTATTTTGGAATGGAGGGAGTAGCATTTTTGCACAAAATTAACCAAAGGACTTTCATCGTTTTTCTTTAAAACAAGATATAAGTATCAAAAACACACCTGAACTATCATTTTTTTTTTGAGTTTTATACCTAAACTATTGGGAGTGTGAGTTTCATACCTAAACTATCACTTATTAGTTTGAGAAACACACATCTCTCTTTTATTCCAATTTCATCATAGTATATGTACTACACTCTCTCTTTCATTTGAAAATATTTGTCAGATTCCATCTTAACAAGAATTAAATAAATTATTAGAATTATTTAAAATTAAGATTAAAGCATTACTATCACTTGCCCCCCAAAAAATAAAAATTATAAAATAAAATATAAAATATTTTTCTTACGTCACTCCACCACTTTCTCTCACCATAACCTCCCCCCCCCCCTCATTTTTTACTTTTTATTTATTTATTAAATTTCTTTTATAAAATTTTTTTAAAAATTCTTACTTCATCCCCCCTTTCAAATAATAATTTAGATATTTTTATTTTTTTAAAAAAAAATCTACCCTGGCCTACCGAACCCTCCACTTTTAATTTTTTTTCTTGTTTTGTGTTAAATATATATATATATATATATATATATATATATATATATATAATTTTAGGAAAATATTTTTTACTTGCCGCAAGACTTTTCTTAAAATAATTTTTTTATTTCTGTTATATTCGGTACACAAGTAGGAAAAAATATTTTCCTAAAAATATATGTACATATCTTATACAGAACAATAAAATATATTAAAACAAATATAAATTAAGAGCATAGGGTTAGATGGGGTGGGTATAATTTTATTCTTCTTAAAAATAAAAATAAAAAACATTTTTAGGAAGGAGTGGTGGGAGGGGTGAAGTATGAATTCTTTTTAAAATATTTTATAAAATAAATTTAAATTTTTTTAAAAAATAAAAAGATGGGGAGGGGGGAGATGGTGGAGTGCGTGAACAAAATATTTTAAATTTTATTTTTTTATAAAGTAATTTATTTTATAAAAAAATAATTTCTTTTTTTTGTGATAGAAATACTATAATCTTTAACTTTTAGCTAATATTAATAGTTTATCTAATTTTTGTCAAGGTGGAATATTTTATCAATGTGGCAAGGTTTTTTAGAAAAATAGAGAGAGTAGAGAGAGTGTATTACACACACTGAAGTGTGTTTCTCAAACTAATAAATGATAGTTTAGGTATGAAACTCAAAAAAAAGGGATAGTTTAAGTGTATTTTGACACTTATCTCTTAAAACAATTACAAATAAGCAGACATCCGTGAGTTTTTTTAGAAAAAATATCTTTTGATTATTGATTTTTCGATAGCTCGCTCCTGTCGATATCGATATTCTTCTCTCACAAAACAACAACATATCGAGTGAAATCCCACTAAGTATGGTCTGGAAAGGATAGAGTATACGCAGACCTTATCACTACCTCCAAGAAGCTGTTTCCGAATGACCCTCAGCTCAAGTGCCTTAATTCCAAGTACAAAAAGGAGAAATAATGAAGAAAGCATGACAGTTAATAATGAAGAAAGTAAATATAATTCTTCTCTCGCAAAAATGTATCTTTAATAGAGTAACATTAATTATAAGAGTATTTTTTAAACTACAAATTATTATTTTTAAAACATGTCAGTCAATGGATAATTTGAGAAAAATATAAAAATAATATATGCTTGTTGTTTTTCTAAAATGTACGTCATCTATTCTGAAATAAATTCATAATGTAGTATGAAGGTACGTATGCCTTCGGAAGAAAACTCAATAGGTTTGAATGTAAGTTATTTTCTTCACCTATAGTTAAAGGTCTTGAATTTAAGCATCGCTATAAAAATAGATTTTGCAAAGAGCAAATATAAATTTTGTCGATATCAATATTGATATCAAATACCAAATAAAAAATATATTTCTTATTAATTAAATTATATAGTATAAAGTTATTCTTAACTATATCTTGACAAAAAGGAACAGTTACTTGTTTTATATCATTTTTTTTTTCATTGAGGTATGCGTGAAATGAAATATAATATTTTTGTAAATTAAATGATGGAATGATTCCACAAGTAATTATCCCAAATAGTAGAGAAAGTCTTATCAAATGAAGTACTATGTACTTTTCAAATTTTATTTTACTTTTATGCTATAAAAAGAAGATAGTTTTATTTGGTCCTTTAGAGATGCAAATTCTCTTCTTTCCGAAAGTAGCGATTTGTGCTCAAAATTAAAGGAAAAGATTCCACTCCTTAAATAATGACGAAAGATATTACAACGTTTGATTTATCGATTATCGATTTTTGAATATATTAATTCTTTAAACTAATCAATAATATCTAAGTTGGTCAGGTTTGGATTTAATCGCAAAACCAAAGTTTTAATTTTTGTGTTCTGAATTTTAGAATAATTGATTTAAAAGGCTAATAGCTAGATTCTAAAATTATTGTATATACTTATTTAATGAGTTTTTCAATACAAATACAAAATTTGAACAAACATTATTAAATTTGATTGCACCACAGTCATGCTTCTATCTCCGCCACTAGATTCAACTATTATTAGTCGAGTCATTAGTTAATCAACAAAGTCAATTTAAAACAGCAAAATACAAAAGATCTCATCGTTGAATTTGCTAAAACTGAAGCAAATATTTTCAAACATACTTTCAAATTCAATGTTTTAGAATCGTGGCTAGAAAATATGGAATTAGATTCGAAATTTTTCGGTAGTTCCTAGCTAATTCATAGGCTCTTACCTATTTGAATTTACTTCAAATCCGTCGCTAATATGTAACTAAATAGGATTAGCTTGGAATTTTTGTTATTTTATTACCAAATTTTATCCGTCACTAATTCCTTATTTTCTAGTAGTTTGAATTACCCAGTTTCATGCATTCTTTTGGAACTCCTCATTTACAAACTTCATATTAAATTTCAAAGACAAATTAAGCAAGAATATGAGGACTGCTGCGACCTCTTTAACTAAGTTCTAAATTTTTAGGGTTTCTAACTTTCTAAGCTTATTATATATACAAATTAAATGGGATAAATACAAATCGGCTTAAGTCATCAATGGTCATTTAAAATTGTCTGCATATTTCACTTGGACACCTCTACTAAGACTTGTACCTATTAAACACCTACACTGCAGAAATTTGTACCTATTAAACACTTCTTGTTGACATGGCAAAGTGTATGTAATACACACAAGAAAGGCGCGTGAAAGAGCATTATTTAGGGGGAAAACTAGATTTGAGTACTATATTTCTTTCGGATGAAATTTCATTTTTTCTAAAAATGTTCAATCCCAACATAAACTTATATCAACGTAATTCAACAATAAAGAATCACATCAATTAACTAAAGTTGGTAGTTAAAAAGAAACGAAGAGTTCTTCAACCAAAAATATTTTAGCTATGAAACTCAAAAAAAATTTGACATAACTTCATTTTTTTCAACAATATTGATAGAAATTAAAAATAGATTGAGGAAGATGGAAGGATTGCCGTGACGTTGGTGCTACGGTTAGGATTTGGTAACTTAGAGGGACGGGGAGGGGTTTGCGTGGGTGGGTGGGTGGATTTTTTAGAAAATATTTTTTTTTAGTTTTGTTATAGCTAAAATATTTTTTTAATTAGTTAAATAGGTTAAATAATTTTTTGTAGAATTTAATTTTTTTAATAATTTTTTGGACTCAAATGACACATGACATCATTTTATTCATCACTTTGCCATATCAACATGAGTGTGTTACACACATTTTATAGTTTTAGCTGATTATCAAATAAATATCAATTTTAATCGATAGATACGCTCAATAGATATAAAACTGAATTGAGGTGTCTAAGAGTGAAATATTCAGATAACTTTGAGTGACCGTCGATGACTGAAGCCATACGAATTTAACCATTCTCAATCGGTTTATGACTTATTCCATAAGGAAATTGAGTAATCCATACCCTGCATCGTTGAGCCATTAACTATATATTTTAATCCGTTCATCAATCATTAATTTGATAACTCGATACTAATAAGTCAATAAACCTATTTTGCAATTGAATTATCAATTATAATTTGATTTTTAACAGTCGTAATCTGTTTGGACATAAATGCTTTTTCTTCTTCTTTTGAAAACATGTTTGGTCTTACATTTTGTCACGAGTCCGACCAGCCGTGGCTGGCACCCACTCTAACTCTCCAGTGGGAGAACTATTCTAAACAGCCCAACAATAATTGCAGGTATACACAATTTAAAGATGCGGAAGCAGGTTTAAACCAAAGATAAATGTTAAGTCCCCATAAATTCATAAACCAACTAGTTATACACTCAAAATTTGCGGAAGTGAACACACCCTAGGAACTGAAAGTCATCGTACCAAAACTCTAAAAACTAACAAGTGTAGAACAGGAATACAACTCCAAATAGAAACCAGTAACAAATAACCATTGTCTGAACATTTAAGTCCTGAAAAAGAAAAGGACTAGAAATAACGATAGAGTCCACGGTAGCCTGAAGGAACAACTCACCTTGAACTCGAAAACACAATCACTCCCCTAGACGAGGTCTCTCCGCAGCCGGCTGAATATGCCCTGTACTCAACAAAAGAGGCAGAGCAAGAGTAGTATTAGAACACAAAAACAACGGTGTACTAGTAGGATCACACGGTTAGCCAGTAAGCAGATCATAGACAAGTAAATTCAACATAATAGACACATACATATATAAAATAAGTCAACTAATCTCAAGTTCAACCATATTCAGCAATATCACAACTCAATGTCTTCCACATGCTATAAATTCACGCAAGGGTCCTCTCAAGAGACCTACAAACAATAAACTTTGTGTCGAACGTGACACCCGATCCCACTATGTGTCGGAATGTGACACCCGATTCAATTATGTGTCGGAACATGACACCCGATCCAATTATGTGTCAAAACATGACACCCGATCCAAGCATACCACAATCACAAATACATCCAATATTTATAGTTTTTATATTACCAAGAACAGGTTTATCACAAAAATAGGCCAGCAAGTGATCATTTCACACATAATCTAACATGTTTCCCTATTCATGTACATACATGCATGTCATAAAGCAATTTAACAAATATATGAAACACATACGGGAAACTAGACCATCACTTACCTCAAATTCAAGTTTCAACAACCTTACAATGGAAGAGCCTTTCCTTTCCGGGTTCGTTCTTCTCGTCCTGGTCTGGAAAACAGTAAATACATATAAAGGATCAACATTTGGCCTAACTATCAGGAAATATAACACAATTTCACACCCTAGGTCAATCCATGATCCTAACCCCACCCTTGGGCTATTTTCCACCATAGGTTTTTAGTTCAAACCCTCCCCCAATGATTATTAACCATACTTTATAGGTTCTAGGAATTAAAGTATAAATTTAGGGAGTCAAATCCTTACCTTAAGCATGAAAATCCGTGAAAAATCAATGGAAATCGCCTTAGGTCGTCTCTTGAAGACTTAGAAACTGTTTTTGCATAAAAGAACCATTCTGAGGTTTTCACGACTTAAGTCCCGCGACTATCCTGCTATGGGAGCTGAAATCCCGCTCTGACGGGATAGGCGGAGACAGAGAGCTCGTAAAGAGTCTCCAAGTCTCCCCTTTTACAACATACCCTCTTTCCAAGACGTATTAAAATATACCTTTCATGCCAACTTCGATTTTGGGAGTTTTACTTGCCCAAATGCGATTCCGCGAAGCCATAAATTCTCTGTATCGTCCTGGCGATCAGAGTTTCAATTGTAATTACAATTCATTTGATAACCTTTTTAGTCTATCCAATCAAATTGGAGGTTTGACCTCCCATCAATTACATGATCACCCTAGAATTCACCTGACTCAGAATTCGTCCAAGACTGGCCTAGGCTAAGTTTTTCCGAAATTACTACCTGAAGTTTTCTAGCCTGAAATCCTTTTCCATTGGCTTATTCTTAACGACCAGAATAGGTCGTTACACATTTTGTCTATTCTTCACTACTTCAAAGTTGAAAAATAAAGAAGGTCTAATTAAGTTATTATAAGTAAATTTTATAACAATATTGATAATGTGCAAAGAGTATAATATTTGTATTGTCAGACATATTAATGAAAAAAGGCATGAAAATTCTGCTGCAACACTTTGCCACGTAAAGCAAAAGGCAATAAACTTTTTCTCTTTTATTTGATTGTCTTAAAATAGAGTGTTTAATTTTTTTCATACTTCAAGGAATATTTGAAGAATAAAAAATTCCAACATAGAACAATATTTTTATAAAAGACGGGTCAAAAATGATATTCGAAGGGAATTTCAATTTTTTTACAAAAAAAGAATAAATAAATAAAGTAGCACACTCTGGCTGAAGAATATTTTCATCAATAATATCTAATCTTTATGGATTAATTTGGTAAAATCTTTTTGGTTTTAATTTGAAGACTAAAATAAGGCATTATGCAAAGTTAGAAATGTAAATATCAGGTCAAGTACTTAATTTGAAGGTTGCTAATATTAGAGACAGGTACACAATTTGAAGTTTATGAGTTTTCAGCAATTTTAATTTATTTAAAAAAATTTACAAAAGGAAACAAAATCTCATCAAGGAGGGTAACAATGCTTAAGAAAGTTTCATTTCTTCGCTAGATCAAGAGACTACTATACTTTATTACTAGGTTAATTCCCAATGAATATATCTTATACATTTAATAAATTTCTCAAATATAAATCCAGAATATACAAGAAATTTATTGAATTACCTGAAACCTGCATCCTATGTTAATGTTGAAAAAAGACTGTTTAAAATTAATTTCAACTTTATAGAGAAAAAAATAATTTTAGAAAAAGAAGAGTCGCCACTTAATTTTTTAAAGAAATTAAGAAAACTTAATTTAAAAGACCCTAACAGATTTAAGTCTTAAAAATTCAGAGAAAAAAGTACAAGGTTCTTATTTCCACTTTGAGAAGGTGTTAAGCATTCAAAGTGGCTTCTGACGCACGGTTATCCGACGATTTGAAAAATTATTTGACTAACTTTTGAAAATATTAATTTAAAAGGACACGAAGACTTTGAAATTATTTTTTTAGAAAAATGATCAATCTTAAATATTTGAAAATCATATACATGTGTATAAAAAAAAGTAAAAAGTTTATCAAATGACCAAGTAAAGATAGAAAATCATTTTAAGATTAAATTAACATGAATTGTTTTATCTTTGGGTGAATCCAATTAAATTAAAACAAATTAAAACTAATATCTAAGCAAGCATAAATAAAATAATTAGTAAATAAATTATTACAACCCGAATCAATATAAATAAATAATAAATAACACATAAAAATATTGTCCGACACTTAGTTTCTGTACGCCTGAACTAAGTTGTTGGACCACCTGCATTTTGAGCTTTTGGCCCAATTCTGTTGTATATCACAGTTGTATATACACCATATATGAGCATATACAACCACCAGTTTTCTTGTATATCAGATATACATGGACTGTATATCAGTCGGTTTGTGCTCCAACACCTGTAAAGACAATTAGTAAACGTGTTACTAATGAATAAATAAATAATAATAATAATAGTAATACAAAAATAAAACCCATCTTATGAACATAGAAGGCCTTGGAAATCGACGGTAATTTCTTCATCGATCAATTTCAACTTGTAATATGTAATATGTAATGTAAATTTAAACTAAATTTTTTGTCTTTTAAAATGAAGAGACCTCGAAAACTGATGTAGAGATTTTTTCATTGGTCAATTTTAACTTACAAAAATATAATATATATTCACGGTTGATTTAAATAAAAATTCCAAAGGATAAACAATTCCCTAAATACAAAGCAATAACCAAAGTGGGTCAATCCAAAATTAATCATAACAATAAAATATACGTATATCATTAATGGTAGGACAACAAAAATAATAATAATTTAAAACCTTTTAATAAATAACCTAACAATATGGAAAGTAATAGCAGTAGGTATAAAAAAACAACAACAAACAATAATGCAATAAATGCGTATCAATAAAAATATCATATATGTGAAATTATGAATTAATTAATAATTTTATCCACTACATATATCACTTTACATAAAACAAACAAAACTAATGCTCTATAACTAGACAATTCATTAGAAAAAGAAGAAAATCTAAAATCAGTCCATTAGCAAAAGTTATAACTAAATGAAAAACATAAATTAATCCGTTCAAACAATATAACATATATAAACTTAAACTAAATTTCCGTCTTTTAAAATGGGGAGGCCTCAAAAATCGCCGGAGAGATTTTTTCATTGGTCATAGGACCTGCAAACAGTTTAAAAAGGAAACAAACAAAATTGAGGTAAAAGAATAATATTAAAGACGTCCAAATTAACTAAAAATGACCCAAACAAGAATAGTAAACAAAAACTTAACAGAGAATCATGAATAATGACCGGAGAATATGAAAACACAGAAAACAATGTCTGGAGTTTGAACCCCTCCATCCAGATCTGAAATGAAACAAAATATAGTGAAAATGTAATAAAACATAGCAACAAGAACAACAAAATTATAAAACAAAATGAAGCAACATTTATGTCTAGTTAGATTTGAGAGTGAAAGCTCAAACCTCATCAAAAATGAAGTGTGTTTGGCTGGAAAAGAAGAGAATTTTGGTGGTTGTTGGTTGGCTTAAATGGAGAAATGTGAAGGAGTGGGATAAAAGTAGTGAAGAAGAGTTAAAATTGGTGTTATTTATAATGAGGGTGATGGAGATGGTGGAGAAGAAGAAGAAATATTATGGGTGTATTTTTTTTAGGAAGAATTAGAGATGAGAGAGAAAGAGTTTGCAAATAGTTGTATAGGTGTAGAAAATTGTAGTGTTTAAGTGTGTGACTTTTGTTATAGTTGTTGATGGGTGTAGTTTTTTAGAAAGAATGAGAGAGGAGAGAGAGATAGTTTGAAAATGATTATATAAATGTAGAAAATTGTAGTGTATAGGTGTTGGACTAGTTGTTGGTGATTGTGATTTTTTTAGGAAGAATAAGAGAGGAGAGAGAAAGAGTCAGAGTTTGAAAATGGTTATATAGGTGTAGAAAATTGTGTGTGATTAGTGGGGTAGATAAAATTGTGGGAAAATTTTGTGTGATTAGTGGGGTAGGTAAAATTGTGTGGAAAATTTATATGATTAGTGGGGTATGTATAATTATGGGGAAAATTTAATATTTATTTGTATTTTAATGTATTTCTCGACTGTACTAAAAATACTAAAATGAATATGAACAAATATAACAAATAACATGTAAAAATGCAAATTAACGAATTATGATAAAAAATCACTATAACTAAAATTTTTTAAAAATAAACTGATAAAATCCTTATCTAAGGATAATTATCGATAAAATTAATTTAAAATTGTAATATGTACTTTTGAACTATTTAACAAAATAAAAATTAAAAGTATTAATTTTACAAAGTCAAGCTAAAATTGGGTGTCAACACCCCATACCCTAGATCTGCCCTTGACTAATACTTGTTTCAAAGGAATGATGTTCTTTTCAGGGTACTCCAAACCATAGTTGTCAAAGTTGTTGACCATAGTTTCATGAGCAAGGATCAATCATGTTAATATTTTAATTGGAGAGATTCCTATATTTTCTAGCGGTTCAGATAAGTTAAATTTACTCGATCGTTTCACTCATTGACCTTCCTTATCTTTCCCAACATTTAGAATAGTTATGATTTGAGATGAAAAAAGAGCCTAACCGAATGCAATAAATAAGAAATTGGCCTAACAAAGAACTAATTATTTTTGAAATTTTTACATAAATGAATTCTTTTAGACTAATAATTACCCTTTTTAGGGTACTTTTTTTTTATTACGATCTATAGCATATTTATCTTAATTAATAACTAAAATCACTCCATTACCCCTCTCTCTCTCTCTCTCTCTCTCTCTCTCTCTCTCTCCCTCTCCCTTCCCCCCTTTCTGCGTGTTGTTTCTTTTTTTTTTTATCTATTTTTTCTCTTTCTCTTTCTCTGTCTCACTTTTTAAAAATTAACAATTAATTATCCTAATTTAAATAGTGCCGAAATATTTGAAATTCATATCCAATACTTACAATATATTTGTATTAAAAATATTTTAATTATATATTCACTACATTTATTGAAAGATTCCTATGTATGTATCATAAATTGATTTCAAAATGTATTTATTGTTTATTTTTTCACTTATTAATGGTGCTAAAATATATTATTGTATTATAAATATTTTAGTTATATTCACCACATGTATTAAAAAATTTATATAATATATTGAATTCAAAATCTATTGTAATAATTTTTTTTATTTGTTCCATCTTATTAACAGAATATGATAATAACATTTTTGGTCTCGAGTCAGTTTTGTTTCCTTTCAAAAAGGGTGTAGTTTTGAGGCTCAACGACACCCCTGTTCGTTGCACCAAATTAGGTTTTATTCCTTTGTTAGCGTTGAGGTAGCATCTCAAAACTTCAAGAGCAGCAGCAACAAAGGCCAAGGAAGCAAGAAAAGCAATTGCCTTGAAGGTGTTCGACGAAATTCCTCAATGAAATATTGCTTCATTAAATACTATCATTTTTGGGTTTTTGGCCCAAAGATTCGTTCAACCCATGATTCTGCTACCCACACAACCCAAAGGTCATTGTGAATAGTATCTTGGCAAGCCGACGTAGACAGTAACTCTGACGTGAACAGTAACTCCAAAGTGAGCAATATTCCGATGTGAACAGTATTTTTCGGCGGCAACCAGGTTCATTTCAACTGGAGTTGGTACCTCCGGTTTCCATACCTTTCCATATCTATTATTTGCTCATACAATTGTAGTTACATTTTGCTGACTTTAAACTTTTGAATAATTTATTAGTTCATACGCATTTTCGTGGCTTTGGATAATGATGGTAGACTAGGGTCATGTTCTTGCTCAGGGACGGGGACGAAGACGAGGGTAAGGAGGGATAAGTGGGATAAAGAAGTATCTAGACTAAGAGTAGGTTCTTGAAACATTGGACATTGACGAAAAAATCCATAGAGCTAGTTAAGATTCAGAAGAAGAGGAAGATTGATAAATAGCTTGTGTATAAGAGACCAAATGGGTAGGTTCTAAAGATAAGGAGATAGACAGGTATAAGCTTTGGTTCTCTAGTAGATCGAAGTATATGAATGGGGTTGGCATTTTAGTAGACAGTAATTTAAGGGATCAGGTGGTGGAGGTTAGGAGAGTCACTGATAGGATGATGTCAATTAAGATGGTCGTTGAAGGAATCACGTTGAACATTATTAGTGCTTATGCGCCGTAAGCGAACTTAGGCGAGGAGGATAAGAGGTGTTTTTGGGAGGATTTGGATGAGTTAGTGGGAGGCATACCGCCTACTGAGAAGCTTTTAATGGAAGGGGATTTCAATAGGCACATCGGGTCTATTTCGGGAGGGTATGATGATGTGCATGGAGGCTTTGGCTTCGGGGACAGAAATGGAGGAGGAGTTTCACTTTTGGATTTCGCAAGAGCTTTTGGGTTGGTGATAGCCAATTCGAATTTTCCAAAGAAAGAGGACTACTTGGTAACCTTACGAAGTGCGGTGGCTAAGACTTAGATAGATTTTTTACTCGTTAAGAAGGATGATAAAGGTCTGTGCAAAGACTGTAAGGTCATCCCAATCGACAACCTTATGACCTGATATAAACTCTTGGTGATGGATTTAGGGATCAAGATGACGAGGAAGAAAAGAGTCGGGGATGACTGACCTAGGATCAGATGAGAGAGTTTGACCATGGCTAGCACCCTAGAGATATGAGAGAAATTGAAGGATATGGGGGCTTGGGATAGTAGTGGTGATGCGAACACTATGTGGGATAGGAAGGCTAGTTGTATTAGGGTTGTAGTAAGGGAATTATTGGGAGTCTCTGTAACACCCCTCAAAATATTTTCCCTAAGATTCGGACCTTTCTTGTACACGTGTAAGGTCGAACTCGAGTATTATGAAGAAATTGCATGAGTAAGATGAGTCTTTGAGAAATTAAGCAGCGTTAGAAGTGATGTGGAGTCATGAAGGACCCCTAGGACCAAGCTAAGTCCAAAAGATCCGTCGGGGCTAAGCTTTAGGATAAGTTCGTAAAAAGGATCGACTTCTAACGACCCTATCTTTTGAAACACGACAATTTGGGTGGCCCACAACCTATCAAATTAAAGGTCGTCGAGTCTTCTTTCCAACGCCGCCAAGAATGTAATTTTTGGAGTTCGGAGTCGAAAGATATGACGATCCTAAGATGAACTAGCACAGCAGGAATTTCAGGCCTAGGGTTCAACTACTAGAAATCTGGGCATGGCGCCGCAGTGGCGCGACACGCCACTATCGTGCCAGAAACATTCCTCAGTAGTTTGGGCTCTGGCGCGGTGCGCCACTATAAGGTTTGTAGGGTTTTTCAAGCCAATTTCCAGAACCCAAAAAATATTGGCCTTGGCGCCGTAAGGGCGCGATGCACCACTATCGCACCAAGAATGTGCCTCAGTAGTTTGGTCCTTGGCGCGGTGCGCCACTACGAGATGTGCAGGTTTTTAGGCGTAATCAGCCTGGCGCTGCAATGGCGCGACACGCCACTATCGCGCCAGGTGCATTTTTGGCCTATTTTCAAAACTTCTGAGGAGGGCAATTTGGGAACTTACCCAAATTATATATGTATTACCCTTGGTCTTTTGGGAACACATTTTACAGCCTCACTCTCTCTCTAAAAGCCTTAGGAGCTTCTTTCTCTCTCTCTTTTTCTTCTTCTTCTTCTCCATTTCCAACAAGGAGAGTTCCAAGAGCTTCACGATTCAAGTTCTCCATTGAAGACCCAACACCAAGGTCTTCTTCAAGTCTTCACTAAGGTATGTAAGGCTATCCAAAACATGGGTTGAGTCCACCCATGTGCCCTACTCTTGCTTTGAGGTTAGATGTCCATGAAAATGGAGTTCCTTGGTATGGTTTATGGTTGAATGAGTTTTGTCCCCGATTTACTTGATGCTATATGTGTTGATGTTGTCGAGCTAAGAATGTTCCTAAGACCTTCATGTAAGTATGAGTTGATGGAGATGACTTGTTATTATGTTTTGTTGATCTCTTTAGCCATGTGATTATGTTGTATAAGTCAATTTTCTTGAATGTGTTATTCCACTTGTGTTGTTGAGCTAAAGTCATAGAGTTGTGATGAGTATTGAGGAGATATCATAAATGCTTACCTAAATGAGGCTTGATTGAGTTAATTGGAGGATAGAATTTACGAGTGGATGAGGTCCTAAATGGAACTTGCCATTATGACTTAATTGAGTTGAAATGAGAATAGAGTTGATGAGTTGGCAATGTCCCACATAAAACTAGTCGTGAGGGCTTTTTTGAGATGATTGGAGGGAGTCTTATGAGCATAGAGTCATGGGAGGAGTATCGAGCACCGAGGCGGGCGAGAGTATAGTCCGTACTCAAACCCCAAGAACTACGCCGCCAACGTAGGTAGGGATGGAACTGTTAAAGTCGGATATTTCCTATTTATATGTTCTAAAATGATAGGACTTGACTAATCGATGGTATCCATGATTAGGGAGGCATTCATGCCCTGGCAAGATATGGACGAACGTGGCAACAACGTCTGATTGTTGTACTATCACCGACTCATAGGTGATGGTTGTCGGATAAGAGAAACTCCCATTTAGGTCCTGATAGTACTCTGAGTCAGTTGAGTTGAGTGGCTTATGAGTTAGTCCCTTCTAAACTATTCTTGTTAGACTTAGGGCACTTGAGTGAGTTGTCATGTATATATGAGTTGAGGTCCTGAGTTGATATTGATGTCTTTTTGATGTTGTTTCATTTGGCCATTTTACATACTCGTACATTTCATGTACTGACGCCCTTTGGCCTGCATTGTTTCATGATGCAGAGACAGGTACTAGAGATCATCAACCGGCGCTCCGTTGAAGATCTACATACACTCTCAGCTAGTTGGAGAGTCCTCCTAGTTTTCCGGAGGATGTTGAGATTTCTTGTATAGTTTTGTTGTCGCTTCTTTTATTTTGGATTGTTGGTAGCCATGGACTTGTCATTGGTACCTTCTAGACTTTGATAGAGGCTTCATAGACTAGAGTATGGGAAGGTTGGACTACTATTGTTGAGAAGTCCTGTTTTACTTGTTTTGTTGAGTTGAACATGTTTGGCCTTCGACCCTCATATTGTGAATAGTATGTTTATGATTGAACCCTACTTTGTGTGTATATGACTAAATGATGAAGTGACTGAATCAAGTGGTTTGCTGGAAGGTCAGAAATGGCTTTCAAGTGCCGGTCACGTCTAGGGTACCCTTCCAGGGCGTGACAAACATGGTATCAAAGCATAGAGTTCAAGTGTCCTAGGGAGTCTATGAAGTCGTGTCTAGTAGAGTCCTGTGTATGGGTATGTTGTGCACCACACTTATAAGCAGGAGGCTATAGGACATTAGGAATTGTTTCACTTCTTTCATACTCTGGAATTTGTGCGATAGAGTTAAACTCTATAAAATTTCCCTTCTAATTCGTGCGTTTATACGTTACAGATAATGCCTCCAAAATGTACTGCCAGCCAGAGAAATACCAAAAATACAGAGATGCCTCAGTCTGAGGTACGCCCGGCAAGGGCTAGAGGCCGACCTGCGAGGTATGCGGAGGCGCTCTAAGTGCCTGCTACTCCGCCTGCAACCACATCAGAGGCAGAATTTCGAGGGGCAATTGCAATGCTCACGCAACTAATGGCTGCCCGAAATGGTAACCAGAGTTCTCCGACTCTTATCTCTAGTTCCCAAGAGCCATCTGCTGCCACTAGAATTAGAGACTTTCTGAGGATGAATCCGCCAGCATTCACGGGTTCTAAGATTGATGAAGACCCCCAAAATTTTATTGATAAGATGTGGAAAATCCTGAAAGCTATGCATGCTACGGGTTGAGTTGGTGTCCTATCAACTCAAGGATGTGACAAACATCTGGTATAACCAATGGGAGCAGGGTAGGGGTGAGGATTCTGAACCTGCTAGGTGGGATGAATTTGAGGAAGCCTTTCTTGACCACTTCTTTCCCCGAGAACTAAGGGAAGTAAAAGTAGAGGAGTTTGTAAATCTGAAACAGGAGGGTATGACAGTTAAGGAGTATGGCCTAAAGTTTATCCAGCTATCCAGGTATGCTCCAGAAATGATCCCAGATATGAGGTCAAAGATGAGGAAGTTCGTCTCCGGATTAGGGAGGCATGTGAAGAAGGAATGCAAAGCAGCATTGTTGATCTTGGATATGGATATTTCTAGATTAATGGTGTATGCTCAACAAGTAGAGGAGGAGAAAAGAAAAGACAGAGAAGAGCACCTGAGCAAGAAGGTAAAATCAACGGGCCATGAGAGTAAACAGAGGCAGAGCAAGGGCCACAGGTCCTTCTTCTAGAAGAGGCCTTCCAACTATGCCTCATCCACCGCCAATGCACCTATGCCGCAGAACAGGTATGATCGACAGGGACAGAGTCACCAAAATCTTAGACCCCAGGGTTCTCAATCCCATGCCAGTGTAAGTCAAGGCTCGAGAGGGAAGCCACCATGCGGCAAGTGTGGTAGGCTCCACTTGGGAGAATACAGAGCGGGAAGGGTTGGTTGTTATAAATGCAGCCAAATGGACCATTTTCAGAGAGAGTGTCCAATAGGGGGAAATAGAGTCCAGCATTCTGCTACCGCACTGCCGGCTAGAAGTAATCAGAGGGGCACTACTTCAGGCACCAGCGAAGGTACAAACCGTTTATACGCCATGGGTAGTCGCCAAGATCAAGAGAACTCTCCAAACGTCGTGACGGGTATGATTCGACTCTCTTCTCTTGATTGCTATGTTTTGATGGATTCGGGTGCCACACTATCTTTTGTGACTCCTTACGTGGCTAGTAAATTCAATAAAATTCTCGAATGTCTTCTTGAGCCTTTTAGTGTAGCTACTCCTGTCGGTGATTTTATCTTAGCTGAGAGAGTCTATAGAGATTGCACTATGTCCATTCATCACAAGGATACCTTGGCTGACTTGGTTGAGTTGGACATGGTGGATTTCGATGTGATCCTTAGCATAGACTGGCTTTATGTCTGTTACGCCTCTATTGATTGTAGAACTCGAATTGTCAAGTTCAAATTCCCAAATGAGGCAGTCATAAAGTGGAAAGGGAGTCCTGTTACGCCTAAGGGTAGGCTTATTTCTTACCTTAGGTCCAGGAAGCTAATCTCAAAAGGGTATATCTATCACCTTGTCCGAGTGAAAGATGACAATGTTGAGTCTCCATCCCTTGAGTCGGTTCCGATTATCAATGAGTTTCCCGACATTTTTCTCGAGGATCTGCTTGGAGTCCCTCCTGATAGGGAGATCGACTTTGGGATTGATGTTCTTCCTGATGCCCAGCCTATCTCAATCCCTCCATATAGAATGGCTCCGGCCGAGTTGAAGGAGTTGAAAGAACAGTTGAAGGACTTATTAGATAAGGGATTCATTAGGCCGAGTGTCTCACCGTGGGGTGCTCTGGTCCTATTTGTGCGGAAGAAATATGGGTCCCTTAGAATGTGTATTGACTACAGACAGCTGAATAAGGTCACCGTAAAGAACAAATACCCTCTCTCCCAGAATAGATGATTTATCTGATTAACTTCAGGGTGCCACTTGTTTTTCAAAGATAGACTTGAGATCTGGCTACCATCAGTTGAAGGTGAGGGAATGTGATATTCCGAAGACTGTTTTTCGGACTCATTATGGCCACTTTGAATTTTTGGTTATGTCCTTTGGGTTGACTAATGCCCCCGCAGCTTTTATGGATCTCATGAACCGGGTGTTTAAACCATATCTTGATATGTTTGTGATTGTATTCATAGATGATATTCTGGTCTACTCCAAGAATGAAGAGGAGCACGCCTATCATCATAGAGTCATTTTACAAACTTTGAGAGACCAGGTATTGTATGCAAAATTCTCTAAATGTGAATTTTGGCTTGCATCAGTGGCCTTCTTAGGCCACATTGTATCTGGAGACGGTATTCAGGTTGACGCCCAGAAGATTAAAGCTGTGAAGAATTGGCCCAGACCCACATCCCCGACAGAGATAAGAAGCTTCTTGGGTTTGGCTGGCTATTATCGAAGGTTTGTAGAGGGATTCTCATCCATATCCTCACCATTGACTAAGCTGACTCAAAAGAAGGCTAAGTTCTAATGGTCCGATGCTTGTGAGGAGAGTTTCTAGAAACTAAAGGCCAAGCTAACCACTGCTCATGTCCTGACCTTGCCCGATGGAACAGAGGGCTTTGTCATCTACTGTGATGCATCCAGAATTGGTTTGGGTTGTGTATTGATGTAGAGGGGGAAAGTGATAGCCTATGCTTCAAGGCAACTTAAGGTTCATGAGTGAAACTACCCAACTCATGACCTCGAGCTGGCAGCCGTGGTGTTTGCACTTAAAATTTGGCGTCACTACTTGTACAGAGTGCATGTTGATATGTTCAACGATCACAAGAGCTTACAATACGTCCTTAGACAGAAGGAACTCAACTTGAGGCAAATGAGATGGCTCGAGCTACTCAAGGACTATGATATGAGCATCCTCTACCATCCAGGTAAAGCTAATGTTGTTGCTGATGCTCTTAGCAGGTTGTCTATGGGTAGCACTACCCATGTAGAAGAGGGAAGGAGGGAATTGGCAAATGAGGTACATAGATTAGCCCGATTGGGAGTCCACCTGGAAGAGAACAATGAAGGCGGAGTTACCGTTCAGGATGGGTCTACATCCTCACTTGTGGCAGAGGTAAAGGAGAAACAAGACCAAGATCCCATCCTCCTCAATTTGAAGAGAGTTGTTCACAAACAAGGGGTGATGGTTTTCACCAAATGGGGAGATGGTGTGTTGAGGTACCAAAGTAGATTGTGTGTACCTGATGTCGATGATGCTCGAGAAAGGATTATGGCCGAAGTGCATAGTTGTAGGTACTCTATTCATCCAAGCTTCACGAAAATGTATCATGACTTGAGGGAAATCTATTGGTGGAGTGGGATGAAGAGGGATATTGCGGAATTTGTTTCCAAATGCCCAAATTGCCAACAGGTGAAGGTGGAGAATCAAAGGCCATGTGGTTTAGCCCAAAACATAGAAATTCCGGAATGGAAGTGAGAGATGATCAACATGGACTTTATTACAGGCTTGCCGGGGTCCCGAAAGCAACACGATTCCATTTGGGTGATTGTCGATAGAATGACGAAATAAGCTCACTTCTTGACGGTTAAGACTACTGACACCGCAGAAGATTATGCAAGGTTGTACATTCGGGAGATCGTCAGACTACATGGGGTTCCCTTGTCTATCATCTCAGACAGAGGAGCTCAATTCACTTTCCAATTTTAGAAATCCTTTTAGAAGGGACTGGGTTCGAAGGTGAACTTGAGTACGGCTTTCCACCCCCAGAAAGATGGACAAGCAGAGCACACCATTCAGACGTTGGAAGATATGTTGAGGGCATGTGTGCTTGACTTCAAGGGAAATTGGGATGATCACTTACTTCTCATAGAGTTTGCATATAACAATGGTTATCATGCAAGCATTCAAATGGCCCCTTATGAAGCCTTGTATGGGAGGAGGTGTAGATCACCCATTGGGTGGTTTAAAGTTGGTAAAACTGAGTTGATTGGGCCCGATTTTGTACATCAAGCCATGGAGAAGGTGCGAGTCATTCAAGAGAGGCTAAAGATAGCCCAAAGCCGCCAAAAATCTTACACCAACGTGAGAAGGAGAGACTTGGAGTTTGAGGTGGGTGATTGGGCATACTTGAAAGTGTCACCCATGAAAGGTGTCATAAGGTTTGGAAAGAAGGGGAAACTTAGTCCTCGATATATTGGTCCTTACCCGATCTTGAGGAGGATTGGGAGTGTTGCCTATGAGTTGGAGTTATCCTAAGAGCTAGCCTCTATTCATCTGGTATTCCATGTTTCAATGTTGAAAAAGTGCTTGGGCGATCCCTCGTTGGTAGTCCCCACTGATAGCATTGGAGTTAAGGATAACTTATCCTATGAAGAGGTTTCGGTCCAAATTCTTGATCGCCAAATCCATAAATTGAGGAACAAAGAGGTCTCCTCAGTCAAGGTCCTTTAGAGAAACCAATTTGTTGAGAAAGCTATATGGGAAGCGGAGGAATCCATAAAATCTAAATATCCACATCTATTCGTGCCTACCGATGAGAATATTAAAGGTAATGCCCATTTCCTTGGTTTGAATTCATTTGTGCATTTTGAGTCTTGATTGATAATTGATTGAGATTTTGATTGATTAAATGACTGAATTTTGATTGTGATTTGTACCCCGAGTCCGTTCTTGTTCACTCGTCATTCGAGGATGAATGATCCCAAGAGGGAGATAATGTAACACCCTTCAAAAAAAATTCCTAAGATTCGGACCTTTCTTGTACACGTGTAAGGTCGAACTCGAGTATTGTGAAGCAATTGCATGAGTAAGATGAGTCTTTGAGAAATTGAGCAGCGTTAAAGGTGATGTAGAGTCATGAAGGACCCATAGGACCAAGCTAAGTCCAAAATATCTGTCGGGGCTAAGCTTTAGGATGAGTTCGTAAAAAGGATCGACTTCTAACGACCCTATCTTTTGAAACATGACAATTTGGGTGGCCCACGACCTATAAAATTAAAGGTCGTCGAGTCTTCTTTCCAACGCCGCCAAGAATGTAATTTTTGGAGTTCGGAGTCGAAAGATATGATGATCCTAAGATGAACTAGCACAGCAGGAATTTCAGGCCTGGGGTTCAACTACTGGAAATCTGGGCTTGGCGCCATAGTGGTGCGATGCATCACTATTGCGCCAGAAACATGCCTCAGTAGTTTGGGCTCTGGCGCGATGCACCACTATAAGGTGTGCAGGGTTTTTCAAGCCAATTTCCAGAACCCAGAAAATATTGGCCTTGGTGCCGTAAGGGCACGACGCGCCACTATCGCGCCAAGAATGTGCCTCAGTAGTTTGGTCCTTGGCGCAGCGCGCCACTACGAGATGTGCAGGTTTTTAGGCGTAATCAACCTGGCGCTGCAATGGCGCGATGCGCCACTATCGCGCCAGGTGTATTTTTGGCCTATTTTCAGAACTTTTGAGGCGGGGCAGTTTGGGAACTTATCCAAATTATATATGTATTACCCTTGGTCTTTTGGGAACACATTTTACAGCCTCTCTCTCTCTCTAAAAGACCTAGGAGATTCTCTCTCTCTCTCTCTCTTCTTCTTCTTCTCCATTTCCAACAAGGAGAGTTCCAAGAGATTCAAGATTCGAGTTCTCCATTGAAGACCCAACACCAAGGTATTCTTCAAGTATTCACTAAGGTATTTAAGGCTATCCAAAACATGGGTTGAGTCCACCCATGTGCCCTACTCTTGCTTTGAGGTTAGATGTCCATGAAAATAGAGTTCCTTGGTATGGTTTATGGTTGAATGAGTTTTGTCCCCGATTTACTTGATGCTATATGTGTTGATGTTATCGAGCTAAGAATGTTCCTAAGACCTTCATGTAAGTATGAGTTGATGGAGATGACTTGTTATTATGTTTTGTTGATCTCTTTAGCCATGTGATTATGTTGCATAAGTCAATTTTCTTGAATGTGTTATTCCACTTGTGTTGTTGAGCTAAAGTCATAGAGTTGTGATGAGTCTTGAGGAGATATCATAAATGCTTACCTAAATGAGGATTGATTGAGTTAATTGGAGGATAGAATTTACGAGTAGATGAGGTCCTAAATGGAACTTGCCATTATGACTTAATTGAGTTGAAATGAGAATAGAGTTGATGAGTTGGCAATGTCCCACATGAAACTAGCCGTGATGGCTTATTTGAGATGATTGGAGGGAGTCTTATGAGCATAGAGTCATGGAAGGAGTATCGAGCACCGAGGCGAGAGAGAGTATAGTCCATACTCAAACCCTAGGAACTACGCCGCCAACGTAGGTAGGAATGGAACCGTTAAAGTTGGATGTTTCCTATTTATTTGTCCTGAAATGATAGCTTGACTAATCGATGATATCCATGATTAGGGAGGCGTTCATGCCCTGGCAAGGTATGGACAGACGTGGCAACAACGTCTGATTGTTGTACTATCACCGGCTCATAGGTGATGGTTGTCGGATAAGAGAAACTCCTATTTAGGTCCTGATAGTACTCCGAGTCAGTTGAGTTAAGTGACTTATGAGTTAGTCCGGTCTAAACTATTCTTGTTAGACTTAGGGAACTTGAGTGAGTTGTCATGTATATATGAGTTGAGGTTCTGAGTTGATATTGATGTCTTCTTGATGTTGTTTCATTCGGCCATTTTACATACTCGTACATTCCATGTACTGACGCCCTTTGGCCTGCATCGCTTCATGATGCAGAGACAGGTACTAGAGCTCATCAACCGGCGCTCCGTTGAAGATCCACATACACTCTCAGCCAGTTGGTGAGTCCTTCTAGTTTTCCGGAGGATGTTGAGCTTTCTTGTATAGTTTTGTTGTTGCTTCTTTTATTTTGGATTATTGGTAGCCATGGACTTGTCATTGGAACCTTCTAGACTTTGATAGAGGCTTCATAGACTAGAAGGTTGGACTGCTATTGTTGAGAAGTCCTATTTTACTTGTTTTGTTGAGTTGAACATGTTTGGTCTTCGGCCCCCATATTGTGAATAGTATGTTTATGATTGAACCCTACTTTGTATGTATATGACTGAATGATGAAGTGAATGAATCAGGTGGTTCGCTGGAAGGTCAGAAATGGCTTTCGAGTACCGGTCACGTCTAGGGTACCCTCCCGGGGCATGACAGTCTCGACAGGTATCCATGGCTGGCATTAAGGGGACTGGTGGTGGAATGGAGAAGTGAAAGAGAATAAAAAGCAAAGAAGATAGCGTATGTGAAGCTGTTAGAAAGCAAGGATGAGGTGGACGAATAGGGAACTTTATAAGATAGCGAGGAAGGAGGCGAAATTGGCGGTTTCGACGGCAAAAATGGCAGCTTTTGAATGCCTTTATGCTGAACTAGAAGAGAAAGACGGGGATAAGAAATTGTTCAAGCTATCCAGAGTGCGAGAGTGAAGGACACACAATATGGAGAAAATGAAGTGCATTAAGGACGAGCATGGAAAAATATTGGTAGAGGAGACCCTCATTAAACAAAGATGGCAGTCGTACTTCCATTAACTCTTGAATGAAAAAGGGGAAAGAGAGATTGTGTTGGGAGATTTGGAACATACAACCCTTAGTCCATTTTTATTTGTCTTGGTGATGGATGGATTGACGTGAAAAATTCAAGGTGAGGTGCCATGGTGTATGCTTTTTGAGGATGACATAGTCTTGATCGATGAGACTCATAGAAGAGTTAATGCTAATTTGGAGGATTGGAGACATACCTTGGAGTCTAAAGGGTTTAAGCTGAGTAGGACCAAGATAGAGTACTTAGAGTGTAAGTTTAGTGAGACACCTTAGGAGGTTGGCGCGAAAGTTAGGCTTGGTGACCGGGCAATCCAAAAGAAAGTAGTTTCAAGTACCTTAGGTCTATCATGCAAGGCAGCGGGGAGATTGACGATGATGTCACACATCGTATTGGGGCAGGTTGGATGAAATAGAAGCTCGCTTCCGATGTGCTATGTGACAAGAAGATGCCACCACAACTTAAGGGCAAGTTCTACAAAGTGATGGTTAGACCAGTTATGTTATATGGGGTAGAGTGTTGGTCAGTTAAGGTCTCTCACGTTTAAAAGATGAAAGTAGTCGAGATGAGAATGTTGAAATGGATGTGTGGGCATATCAGGAGCGACAGGATTAGAAATGAGCTATTCGAGACAAGGTAGGAGTGGCCTCGGTGGAAGACAAGATGCGGGGAATGTGACTGAGATGGTTTGGGCATGTGAAGAGGAGAGACACAGATGCCCCAGTGCGGAGGTGTGAGAGGTTAGCCATGGATGGTTTCAGAAGAGGTAGGGGTAGGCCGAAGAAATATTAGGGAGAGGTGATTAGACAGGACATGGCGCAGTTACAGCTTACTAAGGACATGTTCTTAGATAGGAGGGTGTGAAGGACCTATATTAGGATAGAAGGCTAGTACATAGTCTCATTATTCCTCCGTATTAGTAGGCGCATTAGCGCACTATAATTTCTTGTTCTCTAACTTTTGTTATTATCTTTCTATTACTTTCTGTACTTTGATTACTCTATTTTATCTGTGTCCCTTTCATTATTTGCGTTATTCGTTATTTGCTTTTTCATATCGCTTTAAACTTTTTAGCCTTATCTGACCTCTTTTTATGCTTTTTTTGAGCCGAGGGTCTCTCGAAAACAGCCGTCCTACTTTGGTAGGAGTAAGGTCTGCGTACACTTTATCCTCCCCAGACCCCACGTTGTGGGATTTCA
This sequence comes from Solanum dulcamara, assembly GCF_947179165.1. NCBI lineage: Eukaryota > Viridiplantae > Streptophyta > Magnoliopsida > Solanales > Solanaceae > Solanum > Solanum dulcamara. The sequence continues at coordinate 73,404,357 of NC_077243.1, read as the reverse complement.
TTGGGTTATTGTTGTTGTTGTATTAACGAAATATATTATTGTATTAAAAATATTTTAGTTATATATTCACCACGTGCATCGAAACATGCCTATAATATGTAAAATATATTGAATTCAAAATCTATTATAATTATCTTTTTATTTCCTGTATTGTATTAGAAATGCATTATATTTGTCCTTTTTTTTTCTCTTTTTCTTTCTCTTTCCCACTCTTTTGCATCCTTCTTTTCTCTTTTTTTTGTCCTTTTTTTCTCTCTTTCTGTTTTTCTTTCTCCCTCTTTTAAAAATAATAATTAATTAATTCAATACATTTCTAACAACGTAAATTAATTTAAATAAAGATGAAATGTTTAAAATTCACACATAATACTTATAATATATTTGTATTAAAAATATTTAAATTATATATTCACCACATTTTAATTATAATATATTTAATTCAAAATCTATTATAATTATTTTTTATTTTTTTCTCTTATTAACGAAATATATTATATGTAATAAAAATATTTTATTTATATATTCAACATGTGCATTGAACATGCATATAATGTATATAATATATTGAATTCAAAATGTATTACAACTCGAATTCAATATTATATATCGTTATGAGTTCGATTGTTGTTATTTCAACAAATATAATATATTTTTAGCAACGTAAATTAATTCTAATAATACTGAAATGTTTGAAATTCACACTTAATACTTATAATATATTTGTATTAAAAATATTTTAGTTATATATTCATCACATGCATTGAAACATGCGTATAATATGTATAATATATTGAATTAAAAAATATTATAGTTATTCTAAATTTTTTCTCTTATTAACAGTGCTAAAATATATTATTGTATTAAAAATATTTTAGTTATATATTCACCACGTGCATTGAAATATGCCTATAATATATTACATTGAATTTAAAATCTATTATAATTATTTTTTTTATTTTTTCTCTTATTAACGAAATATATTATTGTATTAAAAATATTTTAGTTATATATTCACCACGTGCATTAAAACATGTCTATAATGTGTATAATATATTGAATTCAAAATATATTATAATTATTATTTATATTTATTTTCTTTATTGTGTTCGAAATACATTATATATGTATTTACATAAAAATATTATCTAATTTAAAAATTAGCAAAATCATCATTTCCATAATATCCAACTCAAATTAGGTTTAAATTAGGATAATTAATTATTAAGTATTTTAAAAAAAGAGAAAAGATAAAGAGAAAGATAAAGAAAGAGAGAAAATTCGGACCAAAAAAGAAGAGAGACAGGGGGTGGGGTTGGGAAGAAAGAGAAAGAGAAAGAAAGGGAAAAACCTAAAAAGAAAAAAGGAAAGAAAGAGAAAGGGGGAAGAAAGACAAAAATACTTTTGTTCTTTTTTTACTATTTCGGATAAAAAAAGTACTGTCATTTTTTATAAAACTAAAACATGTACTAAAATTCATAATTAATGTTATATACTATATTATTTATGTAACTAGCCTATTATTTTACTAATTAACTTGATGTCGATAAATCTATGAATCTAGAAAGTCATTTCACCTTCAAATTCTAGGTTGCTTAATTAAGCTTAATTTCAATAGCTTTGTAAGTCTATACATCTCAGCCAAACATTTTTATAATAAAAAGGCTTTAAGCCCAAGAATCACAGTCTAGTTGAAGGAGCTTGTTCATTCTTTAGATTCTAGATAGATTCTTGAGTCAATTACTTAAATAATATATTATATAATATTAATTATGAATTTTAGTTTATGTTTCATCTTTATCAAAAATTACAATATTTTTTTTATCTGAAATAATAAAAAGAAATACCTTCCTTTTGTTTCTTCTCTCTCTCTTCTTATTTTTTTTCTTCCATTTTTTTCCTTTCTCTTTCTCTCTCTCCTTCTTCTCTTTTCCCCCCTCCTTTTTATGTCAATTTCTCTCTCTCTCTCTTTGTCCTTCTCTTTTTCTTTCTCTTTCTCTCACTTTTAAAAAATAATAATTAATTATTTTAATTTAAAACTTAATTTTGGATTGAATATTACAAAATAATGCTTTTACTATTTTTTAAATTATATGATTTTTTAATGCAAATACATATGTAATGCATTTCTAACACAATAAATGTCTTCAATGTAGCTATGTCTGGTACGTAGCATAGTTGGAATAGGACTAGTGTAGGTTACTTTCCTTTTTTCTCATGGAAGGGGAGAGTCTCCCTCATTTATGCTTTCATAGTTGAATTATACCAGGAGGAGTCCTCTCACAGGTTTACTGTTTTCTAGTTATAGTTAGTCTCTTCTTTGTATCGGGGATGAGTTAGCCGACTTTAATAGGTTAGCCGACTTATGAACCACCATAGGATCGGAGGTAAGGTTTATGTCCCCCTCCTTGTATTTTTATTTTTGATTATTTATGTTAAGGCTTGGGGGTGTTGCTTAACCCCTGACTGTGCACGAGAGGTGGGAGCCTCGTGTAGGGTCTATTCCCCCCCCCCCCCCAAAAAAAAAAAAACAATAAATGAAATAAATATAAATGATAACTGTAATACGTTTTGAATTCAATATATTATACATTTTATAGACATGTTTTAATGCACGTGATGAATATATAACTAAAATATTTTTAATACAAATCTATTATAAATATTATGAGTGAATTTCAAACATTCTAATATTATTCAAATTAATTTGCGTTGTTAGAAATATATTATATTTGTTGAAATAATAACAATTGAATTCATAACAATGTATAGTATTGAATTCTAATTGTAATACATTTGAATTCAATATATTATACATATTATAGAGATGTTTCAATGCAAGTGGTGAATATATAACTAAAATATTTTTAATACAATAATATATTCCGTTAATAAGAGGAAAAAATGAAAATAATTATAATAGATTTTGAATTCAATATATTATAGACATGTTTCAATGTACGTGGTGAATACATAACTAAAATATTTTTAATACAATAATATATTTTAGCATCATTAATGAGAGAAAAAATAAATAATAATTATAATACATTTTGAAATCAATGTATGATACATATTATAGGCATTAAGGGTGTTCATGGTTCGGTTTGGGTTGGTTATTGATTAAAACCATAACCAAACCAATTTAATCGGTTATTAAATGTCTAAAACCATAACCAAACCAAGTAAAATAATAACCACAGGTTTGATTATTGTCGGTTTGATTCGGTTTGATTCGGTTATTCGGTTTATGACTAGCCGAGATAATTCAAATATTCTCTCTCTACATTCTTCAAATTCTTATGAAGCTCTTTTTTCCTCACGACCCACAGAGGTTCAAAATAGAAAATGAAACAACTTAAACATTCGGAAAAAAAAAGAAAACAACTTAAAATCAATTTAAAATTTGAAAAACTCCTTACAAACCTTCTCAAAATTTGGCAATCTTATACTTGGGGTTGAGGAGTTGAGGTTGCTCTTGAGCCTTCACTGTTAGTCTATGACTGTGAGTCTGTGACTTTGTGAGAAACCAACGTGAGAGGAACAAAAATGTAAAAGAAAAATAGATACTAGGGTTTTAAAGTTTTAACTTTTACTTTATGTTGCTGCCTGCTGCTCAAGTGCTTAGTGCTTATTAGAAATTTAGGATTTAGAATTTAGGATTTAGAATTGGGCTTGAGAGTTGGGCTAATGGGCTTGGATTGTTGGACTTGGACCGCTGTTTAGTGTTTATTAGAATTTATAATTGGGCTTGAGAGTTGAGTTTGGATTGTTGGGCCTTAAAAATAAGTATATTAATATTAAATTAATAATTAAAACGTATAAAATATCTTTAATTATTTATGAAAAACTAATATTTTACATATAAATAATTATAAATTTTAAGTATATAATTATCGGTTTGGTTCGGTTATTTATTCGGTTATTTTTTTCTATAACCATAACCAAACAAAATATTATCGGTTATTCAAATTTAAAACCAAACCAAACCAAACCAAACTGAATATCGGTTTTTTTATTCGGTTTGGTTAAATTTTCGATTTGGTTTTGATTTTAACCAAAACTGTGAACAGTCCTATTTAATTGTTTGAATTAGTTAATGGAGTTTTGAATGGAATCGCAGAGTTGTTCACTATTTTATTTAGTTGAAAGAGACTAATTTAGTGAATACATGAACATTATATTATTGTATTTTAATTACAAGTTGTTTTAAATAATCAAAAGAGCTTCTTGTGGATACTATATTTTTCTTATAATATCTTTAATGCACCAGGACCTTATTTTATAACGTGTTTTGCGCTCATCACTCTCTCCTTATTTATTTATTTATTTATTTATTTATGTGTCTTAGTTTAAATAGAGTAGATTCAAAATTTTAAAAAAGAAAGACTTTTGAATTTTATAATCTTAAACTAAAAATGTCACAACATACTTAACCCCATAAATTCAAAACTAAGTGTTGTGTTAAAAGTCTTTTTACTCTTTAAAATTTGGGAAAACAAAGCTCATGCCCCATAAAAGCAAAATAATCACAAGTAAAAATCTCTTTACAATTCATACCCCCAAGGCATGAGATTCGCGAGCAAGATACCGTCGCAGTATCAATATACTAACATGGTATTATTGAGGCTGCTTCAGTCCTTAATGATACCACCACAGTATATTTATATAATGTCATGGTATCATTGATTTCAACTTCAATCCTTCAGTTACATTTTCATGAAAACCATCATATACTGGCATGGTATTATTAAGGATCGTTTCATACAAATGTTGAATGATACTATCGTAGTACACACACACACACACACACACACACATATATATATATATATATATATATATACTGTGATGGTATCATAAAGGTTTTCCTAAGTCATTCGATATTACATGAATGATACTATCACATCATATTCATTTATTATAATGATACTGAAAATCCTTAATGAGACACTTTTAAAATCCTCAATAATACCATAACAATATATTGATACTTTATCGGTATCATATAAGATTGAGCTCTGTTTTTAAGAAATAAAAATAAAACAATTAAGAGAAAATTATTAAAATCACAATCTTATTTATTAAACTAATTAGTAAATACATTTTTTGTGATACTCCGTCGGTATGTTGGATACCATATCGGTATCATATAGAACTGAACTTAATCCTTTATGATATTCTATCGGTATATGATACCCTATCAGTATCACGTAGGGTGAACGCTGACGTTAGCGCGCAAATTTAAAAATAATTAAAGGGAAATTGGTTTTCGGGAGTCGAGGTGGAAGTAGATGGGGACTGGGAAGAATAAAAAACCTCCTTATCGGAATTGGTCTCGTCCGATGCATGGCTGCAGGGGTAATTAGTTTGGCCGAAGGAGTATATAAAGGAATTATTTAGAGAAGGGGTATATAGTGGTAAATAATTTGTTTAAAGGATCCATTTTGTGTTGTTTTCCCTTAAAATTTTGTATCCAATCAAACACCGCCCGATACAAATATTATTTTTTATTCTATAAAATTATCAAATATTTTGTTATTTCACATCATATAGGCATCAAATGAATATACCTTCAGTTCATTAAGATTCTACTTTTCTAGTACAGCCACACTTAACTCCAAATACCAGTGTTCATTAAGGGTAGGGTAAATGCTTTGAACAATCTGGTGAGACAGTTGATAGAACACCAGAATCCAATGATTTAATTACTTTGCGTCGCCACATAGCAGTTTCAGGATCAAACCTGAGTTCCCATGTTGGCCAGTAATGTAAATCTTGCTTCAATGTGAGCACTCGAGGTTTCCCATTCAGGTAGACTGTTCGTACACGAACAAACTCTCCATGCTCTATTGCCTGTAAGGAACTCAATTAAGCAGATGTTAAAACCAGGGTCACAATAAAGTTCAACATAGAAATAATTTGTTAACTAAGAATCATAAGAAGCTTGCTAGAATCACGTTCGAAAAGAAATGTTTCTGAAGTTCATTTATGAAGTCCCAATTGATACATTTTCATACAAGATAAGATCTTGCGAAGTTTCTCAATAAAGAAAAGCCATACCTTAGTCACATCAACAAAAGCATCCAAGTTAGGTGTTGGTTTCCCGTTCACTTCAACTATCCATTGAAGAGCAAAGAGACCATGACGATGTGCAGGACTTCCATGACACCACCTGAGAAATAGGCATTAGCCTTTGTGACAAAATAGCCGGCAAGGAGAACTCACAAGTGCACAATCAGGTCAGCCAAAGCAAACAAAACTACTTGCTACTTTCTGACTAGAGATTGTGAAAGCTGAGTATAGCAGATTTTAGAAAACAGTGTAACGTCACCCTCCCCAGACCCTACTTGGGGATTATACTAGGTATGTAGTTGTTTGTTGTTTGTGTAATATCACTATTACGTGGCAAAAATAATGAAACTTAAGGAGCTAATAGAGAAGCAAATGGATCAGAAGCCCTCTTATCATCTTCCCACATACACTCCATGGCCTTCTTCAGGCAGAAACCCAAGTGCACGTACGGCTGGATAAGGTTCTTGGAGGATACCGCCACACCAAATTATTGCTCGTTTGGATCCATTTCCATCCCTCACATCCGTTCCCACAAGTAGATAAATTTCCTTTCCCTGAGAAACCATGAACAACAAATGAAGAATCTAAGCGAATGTCTGAACTCTTGTACTTGCTTGATGTAAAGAGATAATGACAATAACAAATTTCTAGTGGTCAAATAAGTGAGAGAAGTTGAAAAAAGTAAAACTAATGTCAAATAGCTTCTTGCTAACCTGGCGGAAAATTGTCAAGTCTAGTCTTCCATCGTCGTGACCGGAATGGTCTAACGATTGGCATGCATCTTCAATGTCATGAAAGCATGTAACAGGTTGCTTATTAATTGCTAAGACCATGTCCCCTTGTTCCAACATGTTTTCAGTTTTTGAGCCAGCGAAGCAACCTTTGACTCGCAAAACTTGGCGTCTCAGAGGATCCTTCTTCACGAGGGCCTAAATGAGATATGTCAACTATTAAGAAAATGCGCAACTCACATACTATGCTCACCTCTTATAACCATCTTGGGAAGACTATCTGATTTTCTTTATGGTCACAGAAAAGACTTTAAGATTATGCAAAAGATATTCCTTAGAAACAATTGAGTGGGACTAAAGCTAATAACAACATGCGTAAACATCAATAGAGAGCCTCTACATTTCATCCAATGTAAAATTAAGAGAAATCATTTGAGCAATTAGACATGTCCATGATCATGTCTGAATCCATACACATCAGATTCCCCAAGACAACAAAATTTACGATACACTTGCAACATGATACAGTAGGCAGATAGATACACATGCTCATGTATGAATTCCAAGACACATTCCCAATAAACAATTATACAATTGATGCTTTTATCTACCAGTTTCAAGCTTCAACTCAATTCTATTTGTGTGTAGGAATTAATCCCTAGGGTGATCACGATTCTATCAAGTAAATATTGCCTGGAAGATTAACCAGGTGGCAACCAGAGATGTCATGATCATATCCCAAATCCATAAGCATCACATCCAGCTACTTCCAAACAAATTTTATCATGCATTTGTAAAATGATACACAAGTCACGTAGATAGATACACTCGTGAAGTTGTGAAGAAGACCAGGTATGCGGAGTAACCACAAAATTGTTGATCCATTTAAGCTTGGGTTGTATTCCACTTGGGAGTTGCAATTAACCTTTAAGGATTGAGGACAAATCTAACAAGAACATCAAAATTTGAGTTCCTTTCAGATTTCCTTCTTGATCAATAACAACTGCCTCTCTACCTTCACAAGTAGGGATAAGGCTGTCTACACACCATCCTCCCCAGACCCGGGGTCATGGGATTACCCTGGTATGTTATTGTTATTGTATCCCGTTGTCACGTTCAATGAGGACACATCTAACAAGCACATTGAAAACCCTTTCCAGACTGCTTAGCCTTATCCTCCTAAAGGGGTATTATAGTGATAGGTTTTATTGGAACTTGACAATACTATTTGGTCAAATACCTGGCGACCATCTCTTGTGGACCCAGGTGTAAAAAGAGCTTTAAAGGACTAAGTAGATTGAATTTCTGTCTCTGAGTTGAAGTATATTCTTTTATTAGAAAAAACACATTCAACTCAAGAATGTATAAGAGGAAAACACAAGCACATAAAGCGACAGAAACCTTGAGAAGTAGCAGATTACCTAGATCCATGCATCACTTAATCCAAAACTTCGAGCTTTAGAAAGCAAAGTAGGGTAAAGTTCAACTTCTAATATTCTTATACAAGACATAGGTCTTCGCAAACCATTTATAAGACGAGGCGGTCCCTCGGTGCCAGAAGTGACCCTGTCGACGAGTTGGCTTATTTTATATATTGGGATACCTCGGACAAATTGGTGCTCTTCTGATGAACTCGAGCCATACTTGAGCTGGAAAGAGTGAAGAAAGTAGTTAAAACAAGTTTCAACAGTCAGTAACTCAGAGAAGCAATTCAAATTGCATACCTGCGTTGAAAATCTTCCCCATAAAGCTTGAACCCTTCCACGCTCATCAGTCAGCACGCCAGTAAAGGTGCTTCCAAAATCTGAAATGTCACACACAATGGCACCATGATAAAGTCAAAAAATGAGTGTTAAAATACAAGAATTATAGGAATCAGTACACAAAATATGAGCAGGACCCTTTAGGCTTCGACATACCAGTGTCCAGCTCAATGACTTCCATGTTTGTTGCTCTGTATCGTGGAACATCCGAGGATCCAATATTCACAGCAGCAGAGGGGTTAGTAACAATTGATTTCCTTGAGGTTGCCTGCAGGCTTCTACTCAATCCCACTAGAAACACTGAATCTCCACGACGAAGAGCAGGTTCTGTTGACAAAAAAATTATAACAGACAAAAATAAGATGTTCTGCATAGGACATCATTTACGGGGAACTATAATAACAACGTAAGCAGGTTAAAGAGGATTTCAAGAAGTCACAACCTTATGTTGAAACATTTCCAAGGAGAGTACTTGTCCAAATATATTCTTACTTTCGGACAAGCGAAGAAGATTGTCTTAAAATATTTTAGTTCATTTATTTTTGTTGTTGACAAGGGAACCCACAGCTGCTATCCTTTGGGTGTGCATAGGATAAACCCTGCTCCTGTGAAATAGCTCGCGAACCACACATTAGAGGAAAACCACACTGGGCAACCCCATGCGATGAGCTCTACCCAGAAGGCCAACCCCATTTTCTGCAAGAACACATCAGTGTAGTTGGAGACTACAGAATTTACTTTCAACGTGGGTAACAGACCATGGATCAAAGCAAAGAAAGGGAAAACAATTATAAATAGAGATTGTATCAAGGGGATCACGTCTTGATCAGTAGCTGGATGAAAACTCCCATCTAGAACGAGGATTTTTCTGTTCTTTTATTTTTCAAAGGGTAAATCGCATTTAATTGATTAAAACAGCACTTAGTAAGTGCTGGGATATTTACAACATCTACAATACAGAAGGTTAAAAGAAAGGACATCAGAGAGTGTTTGGGAGAGGAAGCACCACAACTAAAGTTTGATATGACAAATAATATGAAAAAAAATTGGACACGAGAATTTTACGTGGAAACCCCTCTAACAGATAGAGGAGAAAAAACCCCGGGATAGAATGATCTCACTATTTTAAATATGGAGTACACAACTCTCAAATACAAGGAGAAAACAACAATTAACACTTCTATCTTGTAAAAAGAACAACTACTAAAGAGGACACTCAAGACTACAATATTTATCTTGGTGTATAACTCTCTTTGTATTCTTTCTCTCTCTTTCTGGGATGATTTAAATGAGGGCAGAATGCCCTCTATTTATAAGCGAAAAAAATGCGTAAGAAATTACACGTTAATAATTTTCTACACGTAGGCAACTACTTTTCTTGGGCGGTGCCTCTCAATTCAAAAGTTGCTGCCAACTGTTTTCTTTTCTTTTGCAGCCTTTCCTTTTTCTTCCTTTTCACTTTTCCTTTTTGACTTCTTCTTTCTTTCATTCTCCCACTTGAAAATTTAATTAAGAATTAATTAAGTCTTTACACCATCCTTACTACCCAATTACTGCAATTATACGCTTCTGCTAGGCCAATAGAAGATCGACACCATATGAACTTATTACTGTTGATCGGCTTCGTTAATATATCTGTCAGATTGTCATTGGTGTGAATTTTCTGAATATCCACACTGCCTTCTTCCATTTTCTCACGGACAAAGTGATACTGAACTCGTATGTGCTTTGTCCTTGAATGAAATGTCGAATTCTTTGCAAGATGCAAAGCGCTCTGACTGTCACAAAACAGAGCAACCTTCTCGTGTTTGTGCCCGAGCTCCTCCAATAACATCTGCATCCATATTGCCTCTTTGCTAGATTGTGTAGCTTCTACATATTCTGCTTTCATCGTAGATGTAGCCACGATAGATTGCAGTTTTGAAACCCAGTTTACAGCTCCTCCAGCAAGAGTAAACACATAACCCGTGGTGGACTTACTTTTATCAAAATCACTTGCAAAATCTGAATCAACATAACCTTTAACAGTAAAGTGTGATCCTCCATAACACATTGTAACATCTGAGGTACCCTTGATATATCTCAGGATCCTCTTAACAGTATTCCAATGCTCTCTACCAGGATTAGTCATGTATCGACTAACCACTCCTACTGCTTGTGCAATGTCAGGTCTTGTACATACCATGACGAACATTAAACTTCCCACTGCTGATGCATATGATACTCGAGACATCTCCATCCTCTCTGCTTCATTGCTAGGACTCATACTTGAGGATAACTTGAAATTAATAAGAAGTGGGGTCGAAATTGACTTACAATCTTGCATCTTGAAGCGTCTCAAGATTTTCTTCAAGTAGTTCTTTTGAGAAAGCCAAATCTTCCTATTATTTTTGTCTCGGTGAATTTGCATTCCTAGAATCTTATTTGCTGGTCCCAAGTCCTTCATTTCAAACTCCCTAGCCAACTGCGCCTTTAAATTTGTGAGAAGATCTTTGTTGGGGCCTGCTACCAACATGTTGTCAACATACAACAGCAAAATAATAAAATTTTCATCACCAAATCTCTTGTAATAAATACAAGGATCTGAACTATGTCTGTTGTATCCAAAGCTTATAATGAAGGAATCAAATCTCTTATACCAACATCTCGGCGCTTGTTTGAGACCATATAGAGATTTGTTCAACCTGCAAACCAAGTTCTTTTTTCCCTATTCTTCAAAACCTTCTAGTTGGAGCATATAAATTTCTTCTTCAAGCTCTCCATGAAGAAATTGTCACGACCCAACTAGGGCCACGATGGGTACCCGAAAGTGTTATTCCGAGCACCTACTATAACGTATCCTATTCTTACTACTGAGTGGGCCGAATGAGTGATACCATTGTTAAAAGCATAATTATAACCATGTGTCACAGACTTTGCTAACATATTACACAACGACGAATAAAGTTGCAAAATATCTAGCTGTACATATCTGTCTATGAGTCTTTTAACAAGATACATATGACCACAAGGAGGGTCGGTTTCTGCCGTGCCCAAATATATACACAAAAGTAATACCAATAAAGTGAAGCTCCAAAAAAACTGGAGCGCTCTCGGTGTACTGCTGGTGGAGCTCCTAAGGACCGAACTCGTCTTCCTGCCTACCTGCGTGGCATGAAATGCAGCGTCCACAAGAAGGGATGTCAGTACGAGTAATGTACCGAGTATGTAAGGCATGAAAATCAGCATAATAAAAAACATAAGGTATGAACAATCCTATCATAGAATCTTAGAACATAAAGAGAGATAAGAGAGTAACCTGTACATATGAGTGCCCTTTTAGGCCGGATGCCATGCATGCTTGTCTTTTCTTTAAAACATTTCTTTTTTATATACATAGAAAATAGAACATGTCATATCGCCCACATATGTCCCGCGTCTGGGCATCCCGCGTCTAGGATGAAAATTACGCCAACTGACCAGGTGGCAATGCATCTATAGCGCCACATATGAACCTTCCCCATATCCCCTATATACATATACATATACATATAGATAGCATGCAGGAGAGCTCAACAAAAGTCATGTATCTATCGGAGTGATTGAAGGTCGGTAACCTCCGATTGTATTATAGACTAACCATGGTCGCTTTGTCTCACCTTGAAGGAACAATTATTAGAAGATGAGACTATCAACGAAGGATAATATTAAGAGAACGTAGAATAAGGTCACAATCTCGTAAGGCGCCAAATCGTATACATATGCACATAGAACTAATTTTCAAGACTCATAGAATAATCGGAATGAGCTATGATTCAAAAATCAAGATAAGAGTCATATCAAGTACCTTTCAAAAACTACCATGTATTATATCAAAATAAAACTTTTGAAATCATATACACGTATCTAAGCACGAGAAAATATCCTTTGGAAACTCAAGAAAATTGGCCATCCTAGTGGCTCTACGAATAGGACTTCCTTGAAATTGTATAAAATGTTATATACTTGTTTCATAAAAATCATGACAAAAGAAAGTGTAGCTCTATATACTTAATTCAAAACATGCCAAGAGAAAGAAGGGTAAACCTTACATACCTTGTCCGCTTCCTTAGTCAATCCCACTTAACTCTTAGCCTTCCCAAAATCTATAACAAGGTTAACGAATGCAAACATTAGCTATAGATATCCAAGGATCTCATCCCAAACTAATATTTTGTCTATCGAAATTTCGACAGCACTTCTCCTGTAAATACACCACCCCCGAGAATCTAACTCGGCCAATTTTATCAACAACAATTCGAGAATTCAACTCGGTCAAATTACCAACAACAATACCAAATCAATATACTACTTCCTCCAAGACCTTCCTACTCCAATAAGAACAATAACAATCTAATCCCTTCTTTCAAATTCAATTACGAAAACCCAATAATTTACACACTAACCACATCATACTAACAACATTAGCTTCCAAATATGCAAGAACATTATATTAAATTTACAACTTCTAAAATAAGTCTCCAACTACTACAACTTTATAAGGATCCTTAAGCTTTTATTAGCAACATAGAATCCATAACAACAACTAAAACACTAAATAGAATCAATTCACCATAACTTGTCAAACCACCCCCATATTTGGCCGCACAACTATATGTATATTTTCATGAATTTTTCCTCCATTTCTATACCTTACAACAACAACCACATACTACATAAAATTAATCCATTCTCTCTACACAACATCACACATACACGGCCAACACCAACACACTTATTTTCATATACTTCATCCATTTCTTCACTCTACAACATATACAAACCATCCATAACATATAAAGAAGATTGAAACCATACCTTTTCCACTTAGTTCTTCAACTTGGCTAGAAATGTGCCTTGCAAGAATGAATAGTCTTCTTGTTCCAACAATCACTCTATGTTGATTAGGGCCTTCAACTTGCTTGGAATACTAGAAAAATTAATTTTTGGAACAAGATTTCAAGGGAAAAATCCCTAGCTATGCAGATTTTCCTCTCTTATTTTTTTTCCCTTCTTTCTTTCTCCAACTTTCTTGAAAGTTCTAGGAATTGAAATAAGATGACTACTAAGTCATCTTTGGGATTTTTCTACTTCTTTTTCTCTTTTTTTTTTCTTGAAGCTTCTAGTGGTTGATGATACATATAGATGATGGGCCTCCTTACTTAGTTGCTACATAAGATTAATTTCCATGGACTTGGGCCACTACTTGTGTTGGGCCTCAACTTCTCTTGTCATTATTTTTTTTAGCCCAAACTTATGAATCTCACTTTTGTAATTCCCAAACTAATTTTCAAAATTTCACATAAATTTTTTTCTCGGCCTTCCTCCGTATTTGCACCTCAATTTTTCCTTGAACATTACACCGGCATTGAATAAAATAACTCATAACCTCATCCGTTTTAGAAGCTCCTTACTCTCTATGTACCCACTTTCTTTCTGTTCCCAAATACCACTGTGTTAGGACTTTTCAATCTATGACTTTTACTCTGCCTCCTGAATTCCGTTCGGTTAGTGCCTTTTATATATCGTTTCACTAACTACTGGGATTCACTTGTCAATCAATCAGTCACGAATGAGATGTCGTATATATATATATATATATATATATATATATATATATACTACCATTTCACTCACAAACATTTCCAGACGCTATTCTAACTTACTTTAATCCGAAAGCCATGTCGCGCTTCCTTCCTTTTTACCAGTCTAGTCTATCTTAGCCAACATGACCCCTATAGGGTTTCTAACCGCTTCACCTACCCCAACTTACGTTAGGTTGCCCTAATTTCATATCCGTCTCCTATACCTACAGTCATGAAATTTCTAGTCCACTTCATAGGGGGTCACCCATCCTAAAATTGCCCTCACTCTAGCATACTTAACCTCGAAACTTTAATGCATTTCAGTGTCTTAATACTAGTATATTTGCATCCACTCCCCTGCACGATCTTTATCACGTAACCTAGAGCAGGTTAGGGTCATAAAAACGTTCAAAACACTCTCGTAATGCATCTTTTCTCTTTAATTACCATTTTAGCCTTCACAATTCCCAGTATTCACCCTTTACCTATGTATACGACTACCTTTTGTCCTAGATTTCCCAATTCCCAATACGTTCAACAATACAGAGAGCGGTATACGATAAAGTGGAACCTAAATCAATTACCACATACATATCATAGAAAAATATCGGTAGTGTACCTGTAGTCGCATCTGAGGAAGTTTTAGGATCCTTCCATCTTACCAATGCATATATACGGTGCAGAGGACCGGCTGAGCTGGGTGCCCTTCCTCGTCTGCCTCGGCCATGGCTCGCTGGAGCTTGGGAAGTCTATCCAGGAGGGCGCACAGTCAATGATAAACCAACTGCCAATCCGGCGGGCTGGGCTCTGTCTTCTTTATACCTTAGTGGGCAATCACGCATTAAATGTCCAGTCCGACCACAAGCAAAACATGCACCTGTATCTAGGTAGCATCGCCCAGCATATGGCTTGCCACACCGAGGACACCGTAGTGGGGGTTGCCCTGTCTTGTTAAAATTAGCTCTATACTGGGACCTTGAAACTCTAGAACCCTGTTCTGGTCCTGAATAGGTAGAATGGTCAAATCTTCTATCCGCAAATCGAGGAGGTGCGCTGGCCGCTGATTGGCCTGAATACCCAAAATGTTATTGTGCCTGTCCCCCTCTGTACTCACTTCTAGTTTTGAAAAATCTGCCTTTTTTTCTAGAACCTCCATTCGAATAACGTTTACCTATTTGTGGATGATGTTGTTCCTCCAAGTTTTGGATGTGGGCCTGGATACGAGCAATAGTCATCCCATCCTGGAGTGAAGCCGTCAAGCACTCCTTAACTAAATGTGGTCCCAACCCACTTACAAACCGATGTACACAATCTCCCATATCAGCCACCATGGTTGGGGCATACCTGGCCAAGGAGTTAAAACGGAGGCTATATTCCCGGAAGCTCATATTTCCTTGCTTAAGATTCAAGAACATATCGGCTCGAGCCCGTCGAATCTCCGGTGGTAAGTAATGTCGCAAGAATGCTTCCGTGAACTCCTGCCAAATTGGGGGAGGTGCATTTTCTCTCCGTGAAAATATCCAATTATTATACCACTGGACTGCCACATCCCGCAATCTATATGAAGCTAACTCCACTGACTTGGTATCCGAAGCATGTATTATCCTCAGTGTTCTCAGCATCTCATCTATGAAACCTTGCGGGTCTTCCTCTGGTTTTGATCCATAAAATTCTGGTGGTTTCAGGGTGATAAAATCTCGGGCTCTCACACTCACTGCCCTGTCTCCCTGGCCCTCACCCTATGCTGAGCTTGTGCGGCAACTAACTGGGTCAGTAACTGAATAGCCTCTATTATTTGCTGGCCCGAAGCTGCTGGCGGCGGAATTGGAGGTACTGAGGTTGGAGCTGGAGCTCCTTCTTGCTCTGCCAACCCGGGGAGAGCATGAGAAGTCTAGCGAGAAGCTTCATTATGAGACTCGCCTTCTTCTACCTTCGTCGGTGGCTCTCGTTTAACTCTTCTCCCATCCACCGTCTTTTCCATCAGGGCCACCATAGCTTTCCTCTTCACCGACATTACTGAAACCATAACACAGGATTAAGAGGAGGACATAGAAACCTGGTAACATAGCTCTATCGCACGATCTAGAGTACAAAGAAGATCAAATTTCCTAAATGCCCTGCAGCCCCTAATCCCTTCTTTCAAATTCAATTACGACAACCCAATAATTTACACACTAACCACATCATACTAACAACATTATCTTCCATATATGCAAAAACATCATATTAACTTTACAAACTTCTAAAAAAAATCTCCAACTACTACAACTTTATAAGGATCCTTAAGCTTTTATTAGCAACATAGAATCCATAACAACAACTAAAACACTAAATTGAATCTATTCACCATAACTTGTCAAACCACCCCCCATATTTGACCACACAACTACATGCATATTTTCATGAATTTTCATCCATTTCTTCACTCTACAACATATACCCACCATCCATAACATATAGAGAAGATTGAAACCTTATCTTTTCCACTTAGTTCTTCAACTTGGCTAGAATTGTGCCTTGCAAGAATGAATAGTCTTCTTGTTCCAACAATCACTCTATATTGATTAGGGCCTTCAACTTGCTTGGAATACTAGAAGAATTAATTTTTGGAACAAGATTTCAAGGAAAAAATCCCTAGCTATGCCGATTTTCCTCTCTTATTTTTTCCCCCTTCTTTCTTTCTCCAACTTTCTTGAAAGTTCTAGGAATTGAAACAAGATGACTACTAAGTCATCTTTGGGCTTTTTCTACTTCTTTTTCTCTCTTCTTTTTTTTCTTGAAGCTTCTAGTGGTTGATGATACATATAGATGATGGGCCTCCTTACTTAGTTGCTACATAAGAATAATTTTCATGGACTTGGGCCACTACTTGTGTTGAGCCTCAACTTCTCTTGTCATTATCTTTTTTTTTAGCCCAAACTTATGAATCTCACTTTTGTAATTCCCAAACTAATTTTCAAAATTCCACATAAATTTTTCCCTCTGCCTTCCTCCGTATTTTTACCTCAATTTTTCCTTGAACATTACTTCGGTATTAAATAAAATAACTCATAACCTCTTTCCTTGCATGTCAAATTTCTTTTTCTGAATGCGCAAAAGTACGTGATGTAACAGAAATGCAGTTTTGACATCTAACTGGTCCAAGTGCAAGTCAAATGTAGCACACATCGTCAGGACCACTCGAATTATTGTGAGTTGAACCACTGGAGAAAATATCTCATTGAAGTCTATACCTTCTTTCTGAGCGATTCCTTTCACCACCAATCTTGCACGATACTTCTCCACTTGATCATTACCATTCCGTTTGATCTTGTAGATCCATTTGTTTCCAATGGCCTTCCTTCCTTGTGGTAATTGAACAAGATCCTATGTTTTATTTTTATGAAGAGCTTCAATTTCTTCTTGTATTGCTGCCACCACAGAGATGATTCTTGGCCTTTCATTGCCTCATGAAAAGTTGAAGGCTCTCCATCTTTTATTAGTAGACAGTATGCAATATTACTCTCCATAAAATAATCTGAGTGCCAAGCTGGTTCTCTTCTCTCCCTAGTTGACTGTCGAACTTGTGGAGCTTCGATCTCAGCTTGCTCTTGTTCTTCGTTCTCTAGTGCTGCTTCAGAAGAAACTGAAACTTCTTTTGTTTCTTCAACTTCAACTATAGTACTCTTTAATTTTTCTTTTGAAGTGCTACCTTCTATTGCTTGTATCTTGTTTTCAACAAATACAACATCCCTGCTGATTACCATCTTGCGGGTTGTGGGATCCCACAAGCGATACCCATTGACTCTATCAGCATACCCTAAGAAAATGCATTCCCCTAAATTTTAGATCCAACTTCGATTTTTCTTAGGTGTTGTACATAACATAAGCAGGACTTTCGAATATATGTAAGCGAGAATAATCAGCTGGTTTTCCTGTCCACATCTCCATTGGTGTTTTCAGATTAATTGCGGTTGATGGTGACCGATTGATCATATAACATGCAGTTTTGACTGCTTCTACCCAGAATGGTTTTTCCAGCCCTGCAGTTGGCAACATAGCTCTTGTTCGTTCCAACAAGGTTCTGTTCATCCACTCTGCTTCTCCATTTTGTTGTGGAGTATATGCCACCGTGAACTATCGTTTAATACCTTTTTGTTTACAGAGGTTATCAAATTCATCACCAGTGTATTCTCCTCCATTATCTGTCCTCAAACACTTGATCTTTTTCTCAGATTCAAGTTCCACCCGCGCTTTGAACTATTTAAAATTTGGAAAAACATCTGCCTTTCTCTTGATTGGATACACCCAACTTCTCCTGGAGAAATTGTCAATAAATGACACAAAATATTTTGCTCCTCCTAGGGACTCCACCGGTGCTTGCCAGACATCAGAGTGGACCAGATCTAATATTTTCTTGCTTTTAGCATAGGAACTGATAAACTTCAGTCTATTTTACTAACTGGTAACACAATGCTTACAAAAGGATAGTGAAACCTTTTTGAGCCCTGGAAGAAACTTTTGCTCAGCAAGAATCTTCAAACCTTATTCCGACATATGGCCAAGTTTATGATGTCATATCATCGTTGATTCTTCAAATGAACTTGCTAACGTGGTTGATGTTTCTCCTTCTTGGTGTGTTTCACCTTTAAGCACATATAGGTTTGCCGCAAGTTTTTCCACTTTCATCACTACAAACGCTCCTTTGGATATTCTCATGACTCCACCATGAGTCTTATATGAACATCCATTATCATCTAGTAGTCCTAAAGATAATAGATTCTTCTTCAAGTCTTTTACATATCATACCTCCTGGATGGTACATATCGTTCCATCATATATTTTTATTTTGATGGACCCAATACTAATAACATCCAAAGCATGATCGTTTTCCATGAACACAGACACTCCTAAGATAGGATTATATTGATGGAACCATTCTCTCCTGGAAGTCATGTGCCATGTTGCTCCTGTGTCCATGATCCAAACATCAGCGAAACGTTTTTTGCCTTCATTATTTGATATTGCCTCACTACATAAAATATCACCATCATCCGAGGTACATGCAACATTCCCTTGAGCATTTGAAGGCTCAGGATGTTCACTCTTCTTCTTGAACCGACAATCTTTCTTGAAGTGCCCTTTCTTGCCACAATTGTAGCACTTGATATTCTTTTTACTTCTTGATTGAGATCTGCTATGATTGTGACTCCCATTGGGGCCACGTTCCGTTGGTCTTCCTCTCATCATCATCAAAGCTTCAGCTTGCTGCGAACTTGCTTGTCTGTCTTCCTTGTTTTTACACCAATTTTCTTCTTCCAAGATAGCGACTGCAATTTCATCAAAACCTAGACTGTCTGTATTGTTCGTCGGGTTGATGATGAGTTGATCATACGAGTCAGACAGACTTTAAAGTAGAAGCTCCGCACGTTTAGTCCCCTCTATTTTGCAATCCATTGTTGTAAGTTGCGAAAACAGAGTATTCAAAGTATTGACGTGTTCAGTAACTGACATGGACTCTGCCATTCGAAGAGTATATAATCTTCTCTTTAAGAAGATTTTATTATGCAAAGACTTGGCCTCATACAACCCCGTAAGAGTATCCCATATTTCCTTCGCCGTCCATTTTTCCGCCACACTAGACAACACTTGATCAGCTAGTGCCAAGTGTAGATCAGCAACTGCGTTGCTATTTATGTCATTCCATTTGCTGTCATCAGTAAAATCTGTGGGCCTGCCTTCAATTGCAGCTAAACAATTGTCCTTTCTCAATATCGCTTTTATTTTCAATTTCCACAATGAGAAATTAGTCCCATTGAATTTTTCAACGTCAAACTTTATTGTACTCGATATTGTTATTTGCTTCACACCCTTGTAGATTATTTCTGAATATTTTTGCGAACAATTGTGACAAACTATACCGTCACCGAAATTACTATTCACTTGAATAGAACTATTCACCGAATTTACTATTCACGAAAATTTACTATTCACGAATAGTATCTTTGCATAAAACAGACAGAATAACTGAGTGCTCTAATACCACTGTTGGAGAGAGAAAGTACCACAACTAAAGTTTGATATGATAAATAATATAAAAATAAATTGGATACGAGAATTTTACGTGGAAACCCCTCTAACAGATAGAGGAGAAAAAACCTCGGGGTAGAAGAATCTTACTATTTTAAATATAGAGTACATAACTCTCAAATACAAAGAGAAAACAACAATTAACACTTCTCTCTTGTAAAAGGAACAACTACTAAAGAGGACACTCAAGACTACAATATTTATCTTGGTGTATAACTCTCTTTGTATTCTTTCTCTCTCTTTCTGGGATGATTTAAATGAGGGCAGAATGCCCTCTATTTATAAGCAAAAAAAACGCGTAAGAAATTACGCCTTAATAATTTTCTACGCGTAGGCAACTACTTTTCTTAGGCGGTGCCTCTCAATTCAAAAGTTGCTGCCAACTGTTTTCTTTTCTTTTGCAGCCTTTCCTTTTTCTTCTTTTTTACTTTTCCTTTTTGACTTCTTCTTTCTTTCAGAGAGCAAAAGAACAGAAGAAAAATTAGATTTGGCTGACTATTAGAGCCTCATCTATTCACATAGGAGTTCTAAAGCCTCCAGTATGGTATCAGCGTCCTTTATATAATCTATTTTACATCAGGAAGAAAATAAAAGCAGACAGTTGAACTTGATCTTCAAAACCTCTAATGTTTTGTGAACCACATTTTTCCACTTGGTAGTGTATGATGCATACACAACACACTGAAATAAAGACAAATCACTTAGTCCACACACTATCTACAACATGAAAGGGAAGCAGATTAAGGATAAGAATCATCCAAAAAGTCAACACTTACCAGGAAGAAGTTCAGCAGCACGAACCACGGAGGCAGCAGCAGCTCCTAATGCAGAGGGGTCGTATGCAACCAGAGCAAAATTATGGAAAGGATGGAGGAAGACTACCTGAAAAGGTTACTGAGCTTCTTAACAATAATGGAGAAGTGGCAGGAGGTAAATTTTTGTCTCCTCTAGAACCTCACCTCAGCAGGAATTTCAATAGAAAAAAGCAGCAAATGATAACATCACATCAGAAATTGGTACTGCAACTGTATTTTTGTCAACAGCACCAAGCCCATTGTTTGGGAATGATATACAATTACCCCAGTTCCAAAAAAATGTTGCGAGTGAACACCGTTAAGCATACATGATGAAGGGACATGAACCTGCAATTTCAACACCATAAGAGGTACTTAACTGCGCAGATAGAAACAAAAAATACTAGGATACGAAAAATATCCTGAACGATACCTCCTACTTGCAGTCGTCCTTTTGATATTGATCATTTGTATTAAAGATAAAACATGAGATCAACACTGGTTATAGTTAACAGATATCAAGTTTAGATCAACAGTGAGCAAATGAAATCAGGAGTTTATGATTTTATTTTAGCTTTTCTATGATCTACAATATTATATTGCATGCAGAATAAAGTCTAACTAGTAGTTGCAATAGCATAATTTTGCCTTAATGTAATGCCGCCCAAAGCATTAATATAGAAGTCCATATGACCATCATTATCACATTCATAACACCTTATGGTTCATTATAAAATAGAAGGAATGTCAGATGTGTCAAGAAAACACTTTTAACACTTTTTTATTGCAATGCACATGCAGCTAATGCAAAGTTTAACATTCAAAGCAGAAGCCCACAAAAAAGAACCCCCAGCAAAACATCATTGGATTTAACATATTTCTTAGTCTGATTAATTTGATTACACATCAAAAACCACCTCCCAGGAATCAAGCAGCAAAGGAGAAAGAGATGGGTAATGAAACCCATCCCCAAGGATTCAAAAGAGGTACAGACAAAAGAAAGGCTTTCCTCTACATCACTGGGGTTTAACTCATTTCTTTTTCTTTTCTGTTTTTGGGGAACATTGGGGGGTAACACATTTCTTAGTCTGACTACACAAAAAGAAAACCTCCCAGGAACCAAGAAGCAAAGAAGAAAGAAAACGATTAAAGATCAAAGGTCATTTATTAGATACAGCTTAAGAACCCACCTCCCACGGACCCAAAAAAGGAGACAGCCACGGAGAAACTTGAATAATCAACATTCATGATATAAAAATGCAAATGTTTTTCAACAAAAGTATACAAGTCATTTGAGACCTTGATGTTACCTCAAACATCACAAGAGTATGTTCGATCACACGCTCAGCGACTGATGTAGCTTCTACAGGTGCTGCACCTTGATAATCTCTCAGAACCGCATCTTCCACAGATCCAGACTCATCCAATCTTTCTTCTCTATGCTCATTTAAAGAACAATCAGCTATTACATTGCCGTCTTCAGATGAGTTCTCTTCCACCCTTCCTTTCTTTATCCCATTATCAGAATCATCCTGAGCATTTGGTCCCTCAGCAACATGTTCACCACTAATTTCCATACTAGTTACTCCATCAGTGGATTCGTGGCTGACTTGTTCAGGTCTATAGTCCTTAGGACTGACCTCACTATTACAAGACCCGGCATGATTTTCAACTGGATAAATGCCAGATACCAAGAGTGGGGACTCCTGCTGCAAAGCCAATTTTGCTGTCCATAAACCTGAGCTGTCATTGAGCTTATATATCTGTGGGGGTGCATACCACTCATGGCGGTCAATTGTGACCAAGACAGACTGCAGTAAAATTAAGGTTTATTAGAAGTTCATTGTAACATCTCGAAAATTTCTATATCAAGACTCGAACCATTCTTTTTAGGCGTATAAGATTGAACTTGGTGACTTTTAGTTGTATATATGAGTTAGGATCAATTTCTAGGTATTTTAAGAGTATTAGATGTATTTTAGGGTCATAAGGGATCTCTAACACCAAACCAATTCCAAATAATTTTTATCGGCTAAGTTTCCGAATGAGTTCGTATAAGGGTCAACTTCAAATGACCATATATCCTAGAATATAATGAATTGGGTATCCCATAACCTATCAAATTAAAGTTCTTTGAGTCTTCTTTCCAACGCCACCAAGATTGTATTTTTCCAAGTTCAGAGTAAAACGTTATGCTCAATCGACCAGAAGGGTGCGCGACAAGTCCGCATCGCGGACTTACCTTATTTGTTTTCCAGATTTTTGTATTTTGTCGAACAGAAAGGTGAGCGACACGTCCGCATCGCGGACCTATCGCAGACCTTGGACGCGTTTTGGATCATATTTTTCAGTCTTTTGCCTTTCCAAAGAACCCTAATCTCCATCCTCCTCTTTCTTAAATCATACCCTCCAATTTTTCTATCAAACTCAAAGGATTCAAGGCTCTTCATTGAAGACCAAGAATCAAGTTTTCTTAAAGCTTCACTCTAAGGTACGTGGGTTTTCATCCATGGGTCATTCCACCTATGGAGCCCAAATATTTTCTCAACTTGATGTTCCAAATTCCAAATGGTGAATTCTTATGGGATTTTCCATGATGATTCAAAATGGATATATTATGGTATATTTGAAGCTTTTTGTGTTTAAATTGATATATTGACTCTTATTTATAAAATGAAAATTTTTGTTAGTGATCCTATATGAAGGCTTGAAAGGTAGTTTTAAAGTGTAAATGGTGGGTTGTTTTAAGAGATTTGATTTGATGCATTTATATCACTCTCATGCATACAAGTATTCTTTAAATGTATTTGAAGGTCTTTATGATTTGAACCCACCTAGTCTTCCTATATATTTATGAAGTTGAATTGAAAGTTTATGAGCAAATGTCTTTGTTTAAGGGGGTCTTGTGAAATGATTGAATGATGATGAAAGGGCTTTTAGACAAAGAAAGAATTCAATGTGAAAGGAAAATTCTCACATACTTGCATCAAAATGAAATGTTTTAATGAGCTAATCCACCGATGATGATTTGATGTCGAAAGTTATACAACACTTATGTTATTATGATATTTAAATGTTATTCCGTGGGATTGACCTAGCACCGAATGTAGCATATAGATGGGGACTCGACCTAAGGGGTCCTTAAGTAAAGTCTCATGTTGCATTGACTATGCGCCAACTTAGGAGCCCTTGTAGGCTATTTAGGCTAGTGGATCCACAATTAGCCAATAAAGTTAAAGTTAAAGAATGTTAAAGTTGACGGAGTCCTACCCGACAAGTAGACTCCCCGTGCCAACGTAGGGGGTTATGTTGGATTCCATGTAATAGCTCCCATGGTCTTAAATGTCGGTTAAGGTCACTTTCCCACAAAATAAATGTTTTAAGGTTTCTTATGATGATGTTTCATGTATGCACTCATTATGCACATTGCTTGTTCATGTTCCTCTTATGTTCTTTATTTCGTAAGCATACTCACATAATTAGTACATTCAAAATACCAATGCATACTTTTGCCTACATGATATCACCATGTAGGAACCGACGTCTCTCCTCGACCTCATCCACGTGGTTAGCTCGACTTAGTTTGAAGATTGCTTGTGGTGATGTAACACCCCATATTTCTTTCCGCAAAGACTCAAATATTTCTTCACGTGTGTGTAGACTCGGACCAAAGGACTTGTAATTTTATATATGCGTTAGGATCAATTCCTAAGTATTTGAAGAGTATTAGATGTGGTTTAGGCTAATGAGGAATCTCTAACACCAAGCCAAGTCCAAAGAACTCCAATCGATTAAGTTTTCCGATGAGTTAGTATAAGGGTAAACTTCAAATAACCATATCTCCTAGAATAAGATGAATTGGGTGGACCATGACCTACCAAATTAAAGTTCTTTGAGTCTTCTTTCCAACGCCACCAAGATTGTATTTTTTGGGGTTTGGAGTCAAAGGTTATGACTATTTTACGAAAGACTATCACGCAGAAGTTTCAGGCCTGGACTATCACTGTAGGAATTTCAGGCCTGGCGCTCCAGTAGCGCCCGACGCCACTATAGCGCCAGAAACTAGCCTCAGTTGTTTGGCCCTTGGCGCGACGTGCCACTAAAGCACCTACAGGGTTTTTAAGCCCATTTTCCAGATTTCGGAAATTTCAAGCTTGGCGCTGCAGTGGCGCGACGCGCCACTATAGCGCCAGTAGGGTTTTAGCCTATTTATTTTTCTAGATTTTGATGAAGGAAAACTTGGACCTTTACCACCCATCCTATATTAAACCTAATACACTAGGGTTCACCATTTCCTCCCCTCACATTAATTTCTAAGGGTTTTCTCTCCAAAAAAACACCCAAGAATGTTGAGAGGAAGAATTGGAGAAGAAGAAGAATGAGTGAGGTTTCAAGCCATTCCTTCAAGTGTTGATTTCCTCCGATTTCCAGGTATGTAAGGCTAACCTAAAATATGGATTGAGTTCTTCCATATGCCTCATAGATGTATTGGATGAAGATGGTGAAAGACTTGAACCTTCTATGAAGGTTTTCTTGAAATTTTCTAAACTCTAGAATATTTTTATATACTAGTAATTGATTGATGATTTTCATGACTTAAATTCTTGAATAATTATCTTTCATATTTATTTCACAAACCGTAGTTACATATTGACAACAATGAATTTTTGTATATAAATTAAAATGTATTGATGGTGTTCTTGAGTTGAGTTTTGTTGGAAGTATGGATTCATGTATTCATTCACATGAATCCAAGATGAGACTTCTTTTTGTCATAATTGTCTTGAGGTTGAGATTGATAGTTTTTGTGTGTATATGTATTAATTGGAATGAAAAGAATGAATTGGGCTGGTTATGAATGTGAATGGCATAAAAAGAAATAAAACATTGGTAGAGCTAGCGTAACACCCCCCAAAATTCTTCACTAAGATTCAGACCCTTCTTCGTATACGTGTAGGATCGAACTCGACTATTGTGAAGTGTATGTAGGAGTTAGGATGAGTTCCTAAGTAATTGAAGAGCATTAGAGGTGATGCAGAGTCATAAAGGATCCCTAAGACCAAGCTAAGTGCAAAGAATTCGTCTTGGTTAAGTTTTAGAATGAGTCCGTATAAGGGGTCGACTTCTAACGACCATATCATTTGAAATATGACGATATGGGTGGCCCATGACCTATTAAATTAAAGGTCTTTGAGTCTTCTTTCCAATGCCGCAAAGATTGTAATTTTTGGAGTTCGGAGTTAAAAGTTATAACTATCCTAAGATGGACTAGTACTGCAGGAATTTCAGGCCTGAGTGGTAACTGCTGGAAACCTGGGCTTGGAGCCGCAGTGGCGCGATGCGCCACTATCACGCCAAGAACAAGCCTCAATAGTTTGGTCCCTGGCATGGTACGCCACTACGAGATGTGCAGGGCTTTTAAGACTATTTCCTAGAACCCAGAAAACTTAGGCTTGGCGCTGTAAGGGCGTGATGTGCCACTGTAGCGCCATAAAATAGCCTCAGTAGTTTGGTATTTGGCGTGATGCGCCACTAGCAGATGTGAAGGTTTTAAGCCTATACTCGACTTGGTACTGCAGTGGCGCGGCGCGCCACTATAGCGCCAGGGGAGTTTTAGCCGCTTTTCCAGATTTTTGGAGAAAGTGAAGATTGGGCATTTCCCAAATTATATATACCTTAGCCTTGGGATGTTTTGGACCATTATTTTCAGTCCCTTCCTCTCTCTAAAAAGCCCTAGAAATCCCACCTCTTCTCCTTCAAATCCATCTCCAACAAGGATTGCCTTCAAAAACTTCAAGGATTCAAGCCTTCCATTAAAGACCCAACATTAAAGTTTCCTCAAAGTCTTCACAAGGTATGTAAGACTACTCAAAGCATTGGTTGAGTCCACCCATGTGACCTACATCTTGTTTGAGATTGATTGTTCATAAGAATGAAGTTTATTGATAGAGTTAGGTCCAAATAGATCCTTTTCATCTATTAACCTAATTTGTTTATTATGTTGATGTTGTGGAGTCAAGAAAGTGATGTGCTACATGTTGGTATGAGTTGATTGAGATGAGAGGTCGAACATATATTATTAATTTTCTTAACTATGTTGATTATGATAAAGAATGTTAATTTTCTTAAATATGTTGCTTATCTTGAATTGTTGATTTAAAACCTTGGAGTTATGATGAGTCCCAAAAAATTTGTTAAACGAATAGAGGAATGATTGGATAGGTTTGTATGTTGTTATAAATGCATATTTAATCTACTCTTGAAAGATATGATTGGGATTGATCGGATAGTATGATTGGGAGAGGTTTGATTGTGATAGAGTTGATGAGTTGACAAGGTTCTAAATGAGACTTGTCGATATGATTTGACTGTGTTGATTGGATGGAGTTTTATGAGCATTGAGTCTTGGAAGGAGTATCGAGTACCGAATTGGGTAAGAGTAAGTAATAACTCAAATCCAATAACTACATCGCCAAACGTAGGAGGGGATGGAACCGTTAAAGTCGGATGCTTCCCCAAAATTATTGTCCTGACATTATAGGACTTGGTTGGATTGGATCCATGATTGGTTGATTCGTTCATACCCTGGCAAAGTATGAACAGATGTGGCAACAACGTCGGCTTGTTGTACTATCACTGGCTCATAAGTGATGGTTGTCGGATAAAAGAAACTCCCATATAGGTCTTGATAGTACTCTGAGTCGGAGTGGGTTGAATTGTATGTGATTGGTCCCATCTAAACCATATTCTTATTTAGACTTAAGACACTTTTTTGAGTTATTCTTCTTTCTGAGTTGAGATTCTGAGTTGGTTTGATTCTTTCTGATGTTGTTTCATTCGGCCATTTTACATACTCATACATTCCACGTACTAACGCCATTTGGCCTGCATCGTTTCATGATGCAGAGACTGGTACTAGAGATCATCAACCGGCGCACCATTGAAGATCGACTTACTTCCAGCTAGTTGGTGAGTCCTCCCTATTCCAGAGGATACCGAGATTTATCTTTGTAGTTGTGATTTGTTTTTCCCTTATTTTGATTTTTGGTAGCCATGGACTTGTCATTAGCACCTTTGGATTTTTGATAGAGGCTTCATAGACTAGAGTGTGGAAATGTTGATTGCTTATTTTTTTGACTAGTTTTATTTTAGCTAGTTATGGATTTGATATTTATTTGGCCTTTGGCCCTAGCTTATGGATAGTGTTCCTATGATAGAGCCTTTTATTGATAGAATGTGATTGAATGAAAGTGTGACTGGACCAGGTGGTTCGCTTGAAGGACGAAAATGGCTTTCGAGTGCCAGCCACGTCTAGGGTACCCTCCCGGGACGTGACAACTAGAATGCCATTTGTTTCTATAAATGGAATATAAAATTAAATAAGAATTTTGGAGCAAGATATTTGATAATGAAG
This sequence comes from Solanum dulcamara, assembly GCF_947179165.1. Classification (NCBI taxonomy): domain Eukaryota; kingdom Viridiplantae; phylum Streptophyta; class Magnoliopsida; order Solanales; family Solanaceae; genus Solanum; species Solanum dulcamara. Next base: position 73,375,911 of record NC_077243.1, on the reverse strand, counting down.
TGAATGATGATGATGTGAATGATGAAGTTTGATGATGAGGTGAATGATGTTTTGAGATGAAATGGATTGGAGTCTAATGTGACTACATGATATGTGATTTGCAAAATTTGATTTGATTGGAGTCATATGAGTATAAATTATTATTTGAGAAGGAGTTTTAAATAAATGATTTGTGAACATTTTTGCTTAAACTATTTATATACTATTTTGAGTTTAAAGAATGATTACATCATCTTTGATTTAAAAAGAGTTTAAGTATGAGTTGAGTTTGAGAAGTCTCTAAATTATCATTTTTGAACATGAATATTTTGAATATAAACGAGTTGAGTATTTTTACATTAAAAAGTCTATTTTGAGTTTGAGTTGAGGAGTTAAAATTATGTTTTAAATACATCTAATATCTTCTGCCTTGATTGAGTTGAGATGGTATCTGTCACGACCCAACTAGGGCCGTGACGGGTACTTAAAAGTGTTATTCTGAGCACCTACTATAACGTATCCTATTCTTACTACTGAGTAGGCCGAATGAGTGATACTATTGTTAACAACATAATTATAACCATGTGTCCACAAACTTTACTAATATATTAAACAGCGACGAACAAAGGTGCAAAACATCTAGTTGTACATATCTGTCTACGAGCCTCTAAACAAGATACATATGATCACAGGGAGGGTCGGTTTCTGCCGTGCCCAAATATTTACATAAAAGTAGTACCAATAAAGTGAAGCTCCGAAACAACTGGAGCGCTCTCGATGTACTGCTGGTAGAGCTCCTAAGGACCGAACTCGTCTGCTTGCCTACCTATGTGGCATGAAACACAGCGTCCACAAGAAAGGACGTCAGTACGAGTAATATACCGAGTATGTAAGGCATGAAAATCAGCATAATAAAGAATATAAGGTATGAACAACCCTAACATAGACTCTCAGAACATAAAGAGAGATAAGAGAGTAACCTGTACATATGAGTGCCTTTTTAGGCCGGATGCCATGCATTCTTGTCTTTTCTTTAAAACATTTCTTTTTCATATACATAGAAAATAGAACATGTCATATCACCCACATATGTCCCGCGTCCGGGCATCCCGTATCCAGGATGAAAATTATGCCATCTGACCAGGTGGCAATGCATCTATAGCGCCACATATGAACCTTCCCCATATCCCCTATATACATATACATATATATATAGACAGCATGCAGGAGAGTTATACGAAAGTCATGTATCTATCGGAGAGATGGAAGGTTGGTAACCTCCGATTGTATTATAGACTAACCATGGTCGCTTTGTCTCGCCTTTAAGGAACAATTACTATAAGGTGAGACTATCAATGAAGGATAGTGCTAAGAGAACGTAGAATAAGGTCACAATCTCGTAAGGTACCAAATCGCATACATATGCACCTAGGACCAATTTTCAAGACTCGTAGAATAATCAAAATGAGCTATGATTCAAAAATCAAGACAAGAGTCATGTCAAGTACCTTTTGAAAATTACCATCAATTATATCAAAATAAAACTTTTGGAATCATATACACGTATCTAAGCACGAGAAAAATATCCTTTGGAAACTCAAGAAAATGGGCCATCCTAGTGGCTCTACGAATAGGACTTCCTTGAAATTGTATAAAATGTCATATACTTGTTTCATAAAAATCATGCCAAAAGAAAGTGTAGCTCTATATACTTAATTCAAAACATGCCAAGAGAAAGAAGGGTAAACCTTACATACCTTGTCCGCTTCCTTAGTCAATCCCACTTAACTCTTAGCCTTCCCAAAATCTATAACAAGGTTAACGAATGCAAACATTAGCTATAGATATCCAAGGATCTCATCCCAAACTAACATTTTGTCTATCGAAATTTCGACAACACTTCCCCTGTAAATACACCACCCCCGAGAATCTAACTCGGCCAATTTTATCAACAACAATCCGAGAATTCAACTCGGTCAAATTTCTAACAACAATACCAAATCAATATACTACTTCCTCCAAGACCTTCCAACTCCAATAAGAACAATAACAATCTAATCCCTTCTTTCAAATTCAATTACGACAACCCAATAATTTACACACTAACCACATCATACTAACAACATTAGCTTCAAAATATTCAAGAACATTATATTAAATTTACAACTTCTAAAACAAGTCTCCAACTACTACAACTTTATAAGGATCCTTAAGCTTTTATTAGCAACATAGAATCCATAACAACAACTAAAACACTAAATAGAATCAATTCACCATAACTTGTCAAACCACCCCCATATTTGGCCGCACAACTACATGCATATTTTCATGAATTTTTCATCCATTTCTATACCTTACAACAACAACCACATACTACATAAAATTAATCCATTCTCTCTACACAACATCACACATACACGGCCAACACCAACACACTTATTTTCATACTTCATCCATTTCTTCACTCTACAACATATACTAACCATCCATAACATATAAAGAAGATTGAAACCTTACCTTTTCCACTTAGTTCTTCAACTTGGCTAGAATTGTGCCTTGCAAGAATAAATAGTCTTCTTGTTCCAACAATCACTCTATGTTGATTAGGGCCTTCAACTTGCTTGGAATACTAGAAGAAATAATTTTTGGAACAAGATTTCAAGGGATAAAATCCCTAGCTATGCCAATTTTCCTCTCTTATTTATTCCCCTCTTTTCTCCAAGTTTCTTGAAAATTCTAGGAATAGAAAACAAGATGAATACTAAGTCATCTTTTAGACTTTGTTTCTTGAAGTTTCTAGCAAACTAGAGAATATATCTATATAGATAGTATATGGGTAATGAGCCTTCTTAATTAATGAACTAAATTTCCAAAACTTGAGTCATTTCTTGTGTTGGGCCTCAATTCTTCTATCATTATTCTTTTTTTTTAGCCCAACTTATGAATCTTACTTTGTCATTCACAAAACTATTTTTCAAAATTCTAAATTTTGCCCTCGGCCTTCCTCCGTATTTTTACCCTAATTTTTCCTTGAACATTACACAGATATTAAATAAAATAAATCATAACCTCTTTCCTTGCAAGTCAATTTTTTTTTCTTTCTGAATGCTCAAAAGTGCGAGATGTAACATTATCAAATTTAAAGAGAAGAGTTTGATGATTGAGATGAGTTGATTTGAAAGAAGGTCCAATGAGGCCAAATTTGATTGAGTTTTAAAAAGAGTCCAATGAGACTAAATGAGTTGATTTGAAACTAAGTCCTAAGAGACTAAATGAGTATTTTGATTATTTTACTCACTTGATAGATATGTGCATATTGAGTCTTGGGAGGAGTATTGAGCACCGAATTGGGTAAGAGTATAGTTCATACTCGAATCGCATAAACTATGCTGCCAACGTAAGAAGGAATTGGACCGTTAAAGTTGGATGTTTCCCATTTTATTGTCTTGAAATGATAGGACTTGATTGATTGATGGATGCATGATTGGTTGATTCATTCATGCCCTGGCAAGGTATGGACGGACGTGGCAACAACGTGGCTCGTTGTGCATCACCTACTTATAGGTGGTGGGATTGTTGTCGGTTAGAGAAACTCTCAATTGAGTGGATTGTGTTTGATATCATTGGTTTGATTAAGATTGTATCTGATTGAGTTGATTTATAAATTATTGCTAAATTTTAATTTGCATATCTATTGAGTAGAGTCTTTTGACTTGATTGTTGAGTTGATTGTATATGATTGGATTGGATTGAATTAGATGATATGTGATTGAATTGGATTAGAGGATATGTGATTGGATTGGATCGGATTGTATATGATTGGATGGGATTGAATTGTAAATGATTTGATTGAACTGTATTGTACATGATTGGATTGGATTGGATGGTATATGATTGGTCTTTGTCTAAAATGTATTCTTACTTTAGACTTATGACACCTTGATTGAGTCTCTCTTATCTTTCTGATTTGAGATATCTGAACAGATATTATTCTACCCTGATGTATGTTTCATTCAGCCCTATTACATACTCGTACATTTCATGTACTGACGTCCATTTGGACCTGAATCGTTTCATGATGCAGAGACAGGTTTAAGAGATCATCAATAGGAGCACCATTGAGGATCTATTCACACTCAACTTATTGGTGAGTCCTCTCCTACATTCGGAGGACACCACTTATGTTATTCTTGCGTTGAGTCTAGTCTTTTCATTTTGATTTGAGGTAGCCATGAATATGTCATTGACACCAATTAGATAGTAGTGATAGAGTCTTCATAGCCTAGATAGTGATGGGTCGATTGAGTATTTTAAATTTCTTGAATTGTTCTTGTCAAACTATTTAACGACATAGATTGGAGTTCGATTTGTTGGCCCATTGCCTTTATTATTTGAGTTAGATTGATGATTGAGTTGCCCACTAAATTATTTCGTTATTTTAAACTTTTCGCTCATTGATTGATATGAATGGATGTGTGATTGGATCAAGTGGTTCGCTTGGGGACCAGCAATGGTCTTCGAGTGCCGGCCATGTCTAGGGTACCCTCCCAGGGCATGACAGGTGAGTTCCCATGTTCCGGGAATAACCTCCTTTATATTCTAAGCTCATGTTTTGTAAAACATTAAAACTTTTATGAAGACATTTCTTGACACTTAATTTGAGGGTGAGCTACGGACATGTCTTAGCCCCCGCCAAGTCTATTAGTAAAGGTATGTTGGGACATAAATGGAAAATGTTTTGAAGTTGCTAAGAACTATTGTTCCACGATATTTCCTTTAGTCCCGGTTCCCTTTTTATTTATTTACTTTCCGCTTGTTATCGTGTGTCATTACTAATGAAATGCTTAACGAATGTTAAGAGGCTTGGGTGAGTCACCTCCGGATATCTCATTTGCCGTGTCACGTCTAGGTCCTAGGCCCGAGTCGTGACAATCATACTTCCATGCAAGAAGACATGGGAAAACAAAAAGGACTTTGAGAAGCTTTATTGAATCAGAAACCACTAAAGCTTGTGCAATGTGTATCAAGGTTCAGTAACTCCAGTCCCTTCACTCAGGGAGACAGAAGATCTCCACTATGCTTTCCACATTATTTTGATATTTCTCATTTACACCAAAAGGCCAAAAAGATATGTATTTGCATTGCATTCTAAGAATTATTCACTTTTGCTTTTGAAAACTCTCTGATTTCTTTCCTTCTACATCACCAATCAATATATGCTGATATTGTGTCCCAACTTTTCCTTTTATACCCACAGAGTCTGTTAGACTAGCATAATAATAACTCCTTTACTAATCTTTGCATAGACCACTTTACACCGTATAAAACTGAGAAAGAATTGCCGAAGATGTGTTCCCAATGGGCATTGTACAAATATGTGGTTGACATTGACAGCTCCACCCCCAGACAGTTGACACCTATTGCATAATAATGTCCCTTCTTCTGAAGATTATCTCAAAAGAGCGGCTTTATGAATCAAAGTTCAGGAAAAACATGCGACTTCAATTTGAACTGTGCTTCTTGTAAACAACAAATTTTCGAGTCGAAAAAAATAAATAATCATGACCGGAAAATTGGAGTAACAAAGTGTAATATTTGATTTCAAAATGTAATGCGGTTACAATCTCTATAATAATCCACTGATTCTTCAAGTAATATGAAACACGTTGAACTTGAATTTGAATTTGATTTAGAGTCAAGGCTTGAATAGTTTGATCTTGAATCTTCGTCTTCGAATTTGGATTTGAATTATTCGTCACGAACACTTGTATGGTTATGACGAATGATAAATATGAACAAGTAACTTGATCTCGAACTTTTTGATATTTGTCTTCGTTCTTGATCTTGAACTTGAGCTTGAATTTGATTGCTTGAACTTTGTAGCTTTGTAAAGAATTTGCGGCCTTTGATCCACGAGCTCTCTTCTTGCTTCTTGTTCCTCCAAAAACCTCCCCTTTCAGAATAATGAGGACCCCTATTTATAGTTGTAGGGAGTGGTATGAGGGTGTGATTTGATTGGTTGGTTTGAACTGACCAATCAAATTTCTTTGTTAAAGAGTTTTAATTTGATTGGTCAGAACATGTCACATAGACACGTGACATTATTCTAGTGGCTCATTTAATTTGACTTAGATTGCCACATAACTTTGACACGTGACATGATTTTAGTGGTTTATTTAATTTGACCTGGATTGCCACCTAACTTTGACATGTGGCATGATTTTAGTGGCTTATTTAATTTGACTTGGATTGCCACCTAACTTTGGCACATGGCATAATTCTAGTGGCTTATTTAATTTGACTTGGATTGCTACCTAACTTTGGCACATGGCATAATTCTAGTGGCTTATTTAATTTGACTTGGATTGCCACATAACTTTGATATGTGGCATAAAAATGGGCCTCTAGGATGAGATGATATTGGGCTTAACAAAGTGGAGTCATCTTTATAGCCCAAATCAATGGATTTAGTTTTTTTAATTAAATCCACATTTATTGGGCTTAAATAATTGACCCAATTTTATTAATCCAAAATATTTATTTAGACTAATATATCTTGAATTTAATATAAATTGAACCATTCTACAAATTTATATTTAATAAATTGTAAATGATTACAAATGCCCCCTGCTTCAAGTCTTGTCGAGATATTTTATCTTTTGAAGACTAGGCTTGAAGTATTACTTGTAGGATAATGACATGCCATTTATTTTGAGATGTACGGTGAATTCATACTATATTGATGCACCCCTTCATCATTGTTGGAGTAGGAATGTAGCAAATTAGTTATATCCAATGAGGATTAGGAAAGAGAAGGAAAAAAATGATTTTTTTTCACGTTTTTTTTTGCCCCTTTTTTTTTGGGTGTTTACTTGTCATGCAAGATTCCACCACTAATTGGAATCCGATTAGGAGTCAATTTTGTAGAAGCCTAATTCAAGTTTGAATCTAATTATAATAGGTGCTAATAAACCTCTATAAATAGATGTCTGACCTTCATTGTTTTGCAGCAATGTGGCTTGACGATCAGCGCCGTGGTACTTTCTTCTTTCTTTTCTTTGATTTTCAACAGCCTTTTCCTCATCTTGACATGTCTGTCGTAGAAAATTCATATCTTATTGTAGATACGTAGGAATCATGAACGGTGTGATTTTCTAGAAACTAGACTTCTCGATTTACAACATATCCAAAATTGAGAATTTAATACTTTCATGACCGTTCTAGATAAAAAAAAATTTTAAAGTTAGCTCTAGATTTTGCCATGCTGGCGGTTTCAGATTTGAGTGATTTTATTAAAACTTTTGTATCTTCATGTAGGAACTTCAAAATCATAAGCCGCTTGATTATTTTGAATTTAGACACAAAGTTATACAACATATCCAAAATTTAGATTTAAACTCCTTCAATATCGTTCTAGATAATTTATTTATTTATTTTTTTCACATTTTTTTTCACGTTTTTTTTTTTTGCAAATGCCTACCCTTTATTCTGTCTTCCAAATCCAATTAGAATTCTGAAAGGACACACTCCTTTTAGAATATGGATAGCCCAAGTTTTCACAATTTCACATCCAATTAGGATTTGGAGAGAATAAATTTATATCATTTTACTAGAGTTCTACCAAAAAGCAATTACAATTACTTTGGAAGAAGGACTCTCTCACCATCACTATTTGTCTATAAATAGACTCTCTCCTTCTATTTATTTTTATCATTGGTATTGACAGTTTTGATACTCCTTTTTGCATATCCTCTTGAGTTCATCAACATATGAGGTACATTTTTTTTTAATATATATATATATATATATATATATTATTATTATTATTTTTAAATGAAAATATTACTTCATATGCAATAAACTTTTATTCTATTGGTCCAAGTCAAAGACTTTACACCGTCTGAGACAAAGACTTTACATAATTTGTGGCAAGGAAAAGGCAATTCATAGTCCGAGCTAAAGACTTTACACCGTCTAAGTCAAAGACTTTACATGATTTATGGCAAAGACTTTACACCTTCTGAGTCAAAGGCATTCCATAGTCCAAGCTAAAGACTTTACACCGTCTGAGGCAAAGACTTTACATGATTTGTGGCAAAGAAAAGGCATTCCATAGTCTGAGCTAAAGACTTTACACCGTCTAAGGTAAAGACTTTACATGATTTGTGGCAAAGACTTTACACTGTCTGAGTCAGAGACATTCCATAGTCCGAGCTAAAGACTTTACACCGTCTAAGGCAAAGACTTTACATGATTTATGACAAAGACTTTACACCGTCTGAGTCAGAGGCATTCCATAGTCCAAGCTAAACACTTTACACCGTCTGAGGCAAAGACTTTACATGATTTGTGGCAAAGAAAAGGCATTCCATAGTTCGAGTTAAAGACTTTACACCGTCTAAGGCAAAGACTTTACATGATTTGTGGCAAAGACTTTACACTGTCTGAGTCAGAGGCATTCCATAGTCCGAGCTAAATACTTTACACCGTCTGAGGCAAAGACTTTACATGATTTGTGGCAAAGACTTTACACTGTCTGAGTCAGAGGCATTCCATAGTCTGAGCTAAAGACTTTACACCGTCTGAGGCAAAGACTTTACATGATTTATGGCAAAGAAAAAGGCATTCCATAGTCCGAGCTAAAGACTTTACACTGTCTGAGGCAAAGACTTTACATGATTTGTGGCAGACTTTACACCGTCTGAATTAGGAATAGGCCTTGATCAAAGAATATAGTCGTTCATTATCAAGATGCATGACCATGATTATTGAATTACTAATTTATGAGCTAACAAAACATATATATATATAATTATTAATTTTTTTTTGTAGATTGAATCATGGTTTACTTTAGAGATTTAACTTCTCCTTCTTCAGAGTTGCGATACCTTGTGATATCAGATCATAAAGATAGTGAGGTGGAGACCAAACTGCTTGTAAGTACGCCCTTAGATGGCCAATATGCTGCTCCATGGCCATCTTTGGGGGAACTTCCTGGTTTAGAGGATTGGACTCTTGAATATAACAGCCGTCCTCCTAAGACGTGGATACTTTGTACTCCTAATCATCGTACCAAAAATATTGTAACTTCTTTACCATGTTTGGGGCGACGAATCATTAATAGAGAGACTCGATGGAATGACACTTTTACATTTGATGGAGAATTTCACTACATTCCAGGCTATTGGGAGTGGACTGAAGATATCCTTAGCAGGAATCGCCAGACTTTGAAGGATGCAAAAATATATGATGCTGTGTGTGGTTCACTTTTTACTTATGATCGTAACACTAACATCTTGCAGGCCTTCTGCGAAGCTTGGTGTCCTATTACAAATACACTGCTTACTTCAGTCGGAGAATTATCTATATCACTTTGGGACTTACACGTGATTGGTGGTCTACCCATAGCAGGAAGTCTTTACGAGGAAGTCGTGCCAAATGTTGCAGAACTTTTAGGCACATTTGATAAGGGTAAAAGGTTTCTTCCTCACTCTTGTGAGCATTTATTTGATGCTTTTCATCGAATCCGAGTAAAAAATAATCATGACCCAAATGTTTTTGTGGAAAGATGGGTAGAGTTTTGGTGTAAGAAAGATATGAAATATGGACAACCCCCACCGAGAAGAGAAAAGAAGTCTGCCCGTCTTAAGTCATCGCATAACCCAAATGGCGTAATTGGTGAATCTGTTAACTGGTCTCCTGCTGAAGAAGCTTTATTTCACCAGATGGAAGTTAAGAGTCACAAAACAAATAAAATATACTTGTCAGCTTTTTTATCTTGTTGGTTGTGTGTATTTGTGCTTCCTATGAAGGAGGATGGCTTTATTCGTCCGGGCGTCTTCAGAATCGCTTGTCATTTAGCATGTGGACGAAGAGTTAGCCTTGCAATTCCCGTCTTAGCCAGCATTTACAAAGGTCTAAATACGATTTCAAAATACTCACGACTTGATCTCGTTCAAACTTGTTTTCCAATTCATTATGTGTATGGTTGGTTGACCTACTAATTCAAAACTCATTACCCACTAGCAGGTGGACCGGCTGATCCTCTTATGGCTTCTTTTTCTGGTGAAGGTGCTGCCAGGTATTTTGATAAAGAGGATGCGAGGAAGCGTATACATGGAGGGGGAACCATTGTGTGGGATGCAACATTGATCCAAAGGCCTAATGCTCACCACTACCGCGACGACGGTACTGAAAAGGAATTTCAATCAAATTTCTTTATGAGCCTTCGCTCAAACTATCTCACTTTAAGGGACGAAAATATCTTTATTGTGGAGCTTTATAGTCCCCACAGATTCAGTCGTCAATTTGGCTTTTTTCAAGATGCTCCTGGTAGATTAGATCAAGATTTTTGTGAAGCTTCATTATCCGAGGGCTTAAGACTTGCACGAATTTGTGTACTGACAAAATCTAGGGCAAGAGCAACATTTCCTCCTAGTAGGTCCAACTTGAAGAAATTCTTTTTGCTCAATTACAAGTCTTGGTGGGAGAAGGTGCATGAAAATTTTCTTGAAAATTATGTACAGTCCTTGGTGAGTGCTATTGGTTTGGATAGTAATGTTCTTCAAAATAAAGACGAGGAGGTCTTAATGGTGAGTCAAACTGCTATTTTAAAGTCTAAAGTTGTTGTTTCAGACAAGATCAAGGGATTTTCCCTTGAGAAAGTTGAAAAAGAAAAGTATTTAGCTCAAATTCAACGGACATCTCACAAGCGGCCATCTCAAGATGAAAGTAGTAGCACCCGTAGTGATCGTTGTTGGAAGTAGTTGAAATTACCTTGTGACACGCCAAACGATGGTTGTTCACATCCGATAGAGATTTCTGACAACAATGCTAGTTCTTCAAAGACTTTGACAGCTATTAAAAAGGTAATGATTTTTTTTTATTATTATTATTATTATTTTTTATTCCATGATACCACACGATTCCACTAACTATGATATTTTTTTTTTAATTTATTTATTTTTTCAGGCGAACGACGTTAGCATGTTGGAGACTTCTTGTCAAAGCAAGCCACAAGATAGTAATGAATCTGTAGAGGGGCCGACTTCAAGAAAATCAATTTCGTCACCCAAATTAGGGCGAGAGGCTACTTTTGTCCCACATGAAAGGACTACGTCCGTGTCCATTTTTGATGGAAAGTAAGTCATCTCAGAGCTTCGAATGAATTTTGTCGAAGGAGCTTGGAATAAGATTCGTTCTAAGCTCGCTGATCTCACTGCAGAACGTGTTTCTTCTTTTGAGGATGAGGTCCAAGTAATTCTTAAGGATATAGATGAAATGGGTGTGGATATTTCTCCTTTGAAGAACTTATTGGGATCTCTCTTTGTACTTGCCACCTCCTACGACCAAGCACGATCATCCCTATCTGATAAAGCCTTGAAAATTGAAGAATCCGAGCCATATATAAATGCCAAAAGACACCTTGATCTTGTCTTAATTGAAAAGAATGAGAAATCCGAAGAATTGTCTGACATCTGCCAATCTCTTAAGGAGGCGAGGAAAAAGGTGAAGGAGTTAAAAGCCCTTCGAGATGCTGCCATGAAAGAAGTTGAAGATGTCGAATCTAAAGTCTCAGCAGCTGAACAAGAGTATAACAAATGTGCTGATGTTTCTCTAGCTACTGCGAATGCCTCAAATGATGTGGAAGAGAAGAAGAGAGTTTTAGAGGTTTCTCTTCAAGACTTAACTAATTATAAGTTGCGTTTAGGCTAGCTTATTGTGAACTATATATTATCATTTTTTTTAGCTGTCACTCTTTCATAAATCCTTTTGATTGCATTATGTTGCCTATTTCTTTAAGTATTTCTTTTTACGTTTCAGCTTCAACAGTTATATGCTCATATTGATGCATTGATGTAATTCACATTAAGTGTGGACTTTCCCCTAAACATCATTGTTTATTACCTTGTGTGTTTCGATAGTACGAGAGATATATCATTGTATGAGAGCACCAAATCCAGGAGAGGTTCAATCTATCAGAAATCAAACTTTTTAACATATCCAAAATTTATAGTTCAAGTCTTGCAGGATAGTTCTAAGCAATCTTCAAAAATGAATTTCACATACAGAAAAGCTGATAGATTCACATTTGCATGTTCTTATTAAAAGAAAATATTCGTATCTTAGTGTAGAGAATCCAAAAAAACTACAACATGTACAATAATCACAGCTAATAGCTTTATGGATTTGTACGAATATTTCTTTGAAGTCAATTCAAATTCTGTCTTGATTGGCCCTCTTTAATTCACATGTCATATATGACAATATACAAGAACATTGTGATGCTCAAATAACAGTGTGCCCCATTTCTTTTGAACTTATGAGACTAAAATTTAGGATGTAACTCATGGATTATGGTGGAGAGGGTCAAGAGAGACTATGAGTTCTTTGGATACTCATGCGACTGAACTCAAAATGTAATTCTAAGCGCCTACGTACCTCAGTGAAGAGGATCAAGTCATAACGTAGTTCTGAGAGAATGATGTTTTTTTTTGTTTTTTTTTGGTCCTAACTTTTGCCTAGGCCGCCTCTTTCGAGATTTTCAACCTAGCGGATATTTTTTTTTGGGGGGCCGTGCACAGTTTATACTCTTGCAGGCCAGGAGTAACATGCAGTTTATACTCGTACCTTAAGGAGTGAGTTTCTTTTCTTCAAGGATAGTATCTCTTTATGAACTTTCCGTTAATGGGGCCAATGCGCAATCCTTCTGAGTCGACCAGTTTGTAAGCGCCACTTGAGTATTCTTCTTGTACCACATATGGTCCATCCCATTTGGTGGAGAACTTGCTTCTAGACCGACGAGAAGTAATAATGGGCCTTCTTACAACAAGAACTTGATCACCCACTTAGAAGCATCTAAGACGAACCTTCTTATTGAAAGATCGAGCTAGACGAGCTTGATAATATTGCAGACTTTGTTGGGCCTCTAGTCTTTTTTCATCAAGATCCTCTCATTCTTTGAGGCGCAACCGAGCATTTTGTTCATCAGTGAGCCCTTCTTGAATGGCAAGACGCAATGACGGGATTTGACGTTCAAGTGGAAGAACTGCTTCAACTCCATAAACAAGAGAGTAGGGAGTTACTTATGTCGGCGTGTGATACGTAGTCCTATATGCCCAAAGAGCCTCTTCCATTCTTTCATGCCAATCTCTCTTAGACTTGGAAACAATTTTTTTCAACAAGTTGGAGAGTGTCTTGTTAAATGCTTCAGCGAGACCATTAGCAGCCGCATAATACATAGAGGAATTGCGTTGCTTGAAGCCAAAAAGATCACATATCTTCGTCATTAACTTGTTATCAAATGGCTTGCCATTATCTGTCAATATGTATCGAGGAATACCAAAACGGTAGATAATATTAACTCGAATGAAGTTGGCGACATTCTCTTTCTTTACTTCTCTAAGAGAAACAGCTTCTGCCCATTTTGAGAAGTAGTTAGTTGCAGCAAGGATGTACAAATGTCCACCAGAGGACTTAGGCAATGGTCCAACAACATCCAAACCCCAAGCTTCAAATGGCCATGAGGCAATAGTTGGGTGCAATACTTCTGGGGGTTGATGTATAAAATTCGCATGGAATTGACAAGCTTTACATCTTCGGACGTAATCCAAGCAATCTTTCACCATGGTTTGCCAGTAATATCCCATCCTTTTTATGTGAAAATGAAGTTTTGGTCCAGACTGATGCGCTCCACATACTCCAGAATGCGCTTCTTGCATAGCTTGAGTAGATTCATCTGCCCCCAAACATCGTAAGAGAACTCCATCGAACGATCGCCTGTAAAGTGTATTTTATAATAAAGAAAATGAGGGGCTCGTCGTCGTATTTCTGTTCTTCTTCGAAGGTTTTCTGGCAATATTCCATAACACAAGTAATCTATTATTGGTTGTCGCCAATCGTCAATTTCAGCTTCCGAAGTGGCGATAACTTGTTGAAATTCTTCATCATGCTCATTTGGAGGTGGAGTTATCCATCTTTGGCAAACCACAACTTGTATTTCATCAGGAGATACTAATGCAGAAGCTAAAGCTGTCAATGCATCAGCCTTTTTATTTTCCTTTCTTGGGACATGTTGAATAGTCACCTCTTTAAGCCACCCTATCATCTTTTGAGCGTAATTGCAGTATGGGATTAACTCAGGCTTCTTTACTTCATAATTACCCAAGACTTGATTGATCACCAACTTGGAATCCCCAAAAACTTGTAGTTGCAATTGTTTCATATCAATGGCCATCTCAAGCCCAAGTAAGAGTGCTTGATATTCAGCAATATTATTAGAGCAGTTTTGTGTTAGAGTGAAGGAGTATGGCAAAACTTCTCCATGGGAAGTGACAAATACCACTCCAGCACCGGCTCCTTCACGATGTGCAGCACCATCAAAATACATCTTCCAAGGTGGTTGAATTTCTACTAGCATTGCGTCTTCATCAGATAATTCATCAGATAACTCCCAATCATTCGGAATTGGATGATTGGCCAAGAAATCTGCTAGCACTTGTCCTTTCACTACCTTCTGAGATATATACACAATCTCAAATTGTTGAAACTGGAGGTACCACCTTGCTATCCTATCACTTAAGACAGGCTTGGACATGACAAACTTGATAGGATTCGCTTTAGAGACAAGTTGTATAATATGAGCCTGGAAGTAATGCTTCATCTTCTGAATTGAGAACACGAGTGCCAGACATAACTTCTCAATAGGTGAATACTTGATCTCGTTTTGTGTCATCATCCTACTCAAGTAATATAGGGCATTTTCTTTCCCTTCATCATTTTCTTGTGCAAGGCCCATAAATAATTGGTCCTTCAATCCCGCTTGCAGACATGCTCAACTCCATATCATGAGCACGTATGGCTAGTTCCTCAAATGATTTGGGTTTAATACCCTGTAGGATATAACAAAGTCCCCAACACATTCCTTGAATACACATTTTTATTCCGGAAGTTTCACTAAGCCTATCCTTACAATTGAGGCTTGCATTTCTCCATCGGTTGATGAACTCAATGACGGGTTCATCTTCCCATTGACGTGTATTTGTGAGTTCAACCATGCTCACAGTACATCTTGTGCTATAGAAGCGATTAAGAAATTCATGCTCAAGTTGTTCCCAACAATCAATAGAGCCTGCTTCGAGATCCGTATACTAGTCAAAAGCATTTCCTTGTAAGGAGCGCACAAATTGCTTGACCAGATAATCTCCATATATTCCAGCATTATTGCAGGTTTCAACAAAATGGGCAATGTGTTGTTTTGGATTTCCCTTTCCATCAAATTGTTGAAATTTTGGAGGTTGATAACCTGCAGGCATCTTCAAAACATCGATTCTTGAAGTGTATGGCTTTGCATATGTGAATGATGACTTTGAAGACACGTCATACTTATCTTTGATAGTTCCCATAATGAAGTCCTTCAGTTGATGAATGGGAATTCCTCCTTCAGTAGATACTTGCAGCTCATCACCCACATTTATTTGTTTTGTAACTGAATCTCCCTTTTCTTGTATCATCGGGCGTTTTCCAGGTGCATGACTTGAGTCTCCCTCCATAACATTCTCAACTCTGTCCGTCAACTTGACAATTCGATTATCCTGATCTTGCACATATTTTGTTAGACCTTCAATTGCCTTCGTCAAACTTGCCAGTTGTTCTTCAACAGTTAAGGTGTTAGTCATCATCGCTTGGATGGCCGTTATGGATGATGGAGCAAAGCATGGATTTTCCCTCAAACTGAAATCTGTCTGAAACAAGTTACGTGGAGTGACTAAGGCAGATCTAGTGATCAAGACATCATCTTCATCTTGAATAGTGCAATTCCTCGTGTTAAAAGGACTAAGTCGAGCCAACGTCTTTTCAACAATATCAGCTATATTCTCTCCTTCTTCCAATTCATTCGGAAAGAATCTTGCCCCCTTTGAAAATGGAAGATCAAAAATAGGAATTGATGCGGACGGCACTTGAAGTATTTGTTGTCCTAGCAAGTTTGCTCTGTTCCTAGTGATGGGTCCCAAACTTCCCATAGTAGCATCCAGTATGTTCTCCACCTCAGAGGAAAACTTGGAATCAGTAGCCTTAGCAATAATAGTCCTGGAGTCAAACTTCTTAGATGCCATTTAAGTGTTCTTGAAGTTTGATGATCGATGTGAAGAGATGAGAGGTAGAGATTGTCCCACTGGGCGTGCCAAAATTTGTAAACAACAAATTTTCTAGCCGAGAAAAAAATAAATAATCAAGACCGGAAAATTGGAGTAACAAAGTGTAATATTTGATTTTAAAATGTAATGCGGTTACAATCTCTATAATAATCCTCTGATTCTTCAAGTAATATGAAACACGTTGAACTTGAATTTGAATTTGATTTAGAGTCAAGGGCTTGAATAGCTTGATCTTGAATCTTCGTCTTCGAATTTGGATTTGAATTATTCGTCACGAACACTTGTATGGTTATGACGAATGATAAATATGAACAAGTAACTTGATCTCGAACTTTTTGATATTTGTCTTCGTTCTTGATCTTGAACTTGAGCTTGAATTTGATTGCTTGAACTTTGTAGCTTTGTAAAGAATTTGCGGCCTTTGATCCACGAGCTCTCTTCTTGCTTCTTGTTCCTCCAAAAACCTCCCCTTTCAGAATAATGAGGACCCCTATTTATAGTTGTAGGGAGTGGTATGAGGGTGTGATTTGATTGGTTGGTTTGAACTGACCAATCAGATTTCTTTGTTGAAGAGTTTTAATTTGATTGGTCAGAACATGTCACATAGACACGTGGCATTATTCTAGTGGCTCATTTAATTTGACTTAGATTGCCACATAACTTTGACATGTGACATGATTTTAGTGGTTTATTTAATTTGACCTGGATTGCCTCCTAACTTTGACACGTGGCATGATTTTAGTGGCTTATTTAATTTGACTTGGATTACCACCTAACTTTGGCACATGGCATAATTCTAGTGGCTTATTTAATTTGACTTGAATTGCCACCTAACTTTGGCACATGGCATAATTCTAGTGGCTTATTTAATTTGACTTGGATTGCTACATAACTATGATATGTGGCACAAAAATGGGCCTCTAAAGGAGAAAAAGATATACAAGTCCTTTTGAGGCATTCATGGGAGGAAAAGGAGTTCCAGCAAGAAAAAGAGGTAACCAACCTGAAGTGTACCACGAGTAATAGTGACCGCTGCCCATGTATTAGTAGATAAATATCCTCCTTCCTGTAAGAACTTGAGTGACCTGACAACCTAGTATCCAAAAGAAGAGGGATGAAAATGTTTCTTGATTTACAAAATAATACAGAAGATGAGCCTTAACACAATGGGGTAAAAAGAGTTGGAAAGAAGCTAAAAACAGAAAAAATGTAATCCTACTAAACTAGCACCACCATAACTCATAAGTACAGCTTGAGAGTTGGGAATACAACATATAAATTCAGTGTGAACTCCTAACCAATCTATAGTTCCGTTTTTCTAATAAAAGATAATCCTTGATTCTCATCTGATGCATTTACTCATAGAAAACCAAAACACTATTATCTGGTAGCAGTTGGAATATGGTATAGACCTGAAATAATAAGGAAAAGGAGAAGTGAAACTGGAAGTTGCATGAAGAAACTTCAAAGATCTCTCATCTACCAAACTATTTTTAAGGATAATGCATAAATACTACAGGGGAGGGGCCAAAACATACAAGAATTTTTTTGTCTAAGAGGTACTCAAGGAGTAAAAGAATTTGGATCCTTCATATCATACAGAATAAGAAACCATGAGTCAAGTGACGGAGATACTGACTAATGACCAATATGAAAGGAGTCAGTAAAAATCAGAAATGAAAAGAAAACACAGATCACTTCCCAGTTAGCCTCAATAATGATAAAAATAAGTAGAACAAGAAAACTCTGAGCAGCAAGCAGCATAAAAAACGTGGGAGCAGCCAATTCCAGAGAAGAATAAAGTTCTTTTTCTTTGTCCATCCAAGGCTATAATATCATAAAGCCCCGTGAAAGAATTCATAAAATTTAAGACTTTTAAGCATGCCAACAACGATTATAAATAGTTTTGCATGTGAAAGGAGGCTACAGACTAAAACCATATCGTATGGACATGATAATAAGTATAGGAGGTGTCTTGGAAGTGATTTAAGGTCTAAGGAGAACCCTAAAACAAATCCAAGATATAATCTATGAAATAGACTAAAGTTCCAAATGAGCTTGCCCAAGATCAAACTTCAAATGAGCACAACTCCAAATATATAAAGAATTATGATGTGAGTTGTATATCAAATTAAAGGTCTTCGAGTCTAGTTTGCTACGCTTCAACTGTTTTTTGTCATTTGGACATTCCTACAAGGAATTATGACCTTTTACTGAGGGGTAGCAGAGCAGCTACGTACCCAGGCCGACCTGCATGAGTCACGCAACTGTGTGGCCAAGTCCAAAACGTGCCCAAAAAAGAGCCTGAACCTGTGTGGTCCATGTAGGTACCCTTGAAGCTTTTTAATTTAGGGGGTGGAGAGAGAGGCATAGATTTTGGTCAAGTCTTGGATTCTAGAGAGGAGGATTACTTCCCTCCTAAATACACAAATCTTGCTAGAGATTTGAGTTGGTCTTGTCCAGCCGCCCCTTATAGGCCTCCATTCATACTTTAGAGGGTGACCAACACCATCAGGGAGGCTCTAGTGCCAGTCTGAGTCAAGGCTAAGATGGTTCACAGAAGAGTTCTTCTGGTCGAGGTGGATAACTTTCTATTAGGAGCCGAAAGTCATAGGGGTGCTATGAGTGCAAATAGCTAGATCATTGGTCCCACAAGTGTCCTCACCGTCGGAAAGCCTTACCAGCTCCACAGGCCGCTAGACCTGCACCAACAGCAACATCTCCAGTTAGAGGCAGAGGCTAAGTCCAGGACCAAAACACAAATATGGTCATCAAGGTGCACAAGGAGGTCCCCGAAGAGGCAGAGCAGGAGATAGGGTCAATGCGCAAGGTAGAGGATCTTATACCCACTATTATGCAGCTCTAGCTAGAGTAGAGGCTGAGGCCTCGGACGATGTGATCAGAAGTACAGTTTTATTATATCATCAGCCCGTATCCACTTTATTTAATCCAGGACCTACCTATTCTTATATATCTGTATATTGTGCCTCTTGACTGAGTATGAGTCCGGAGCCCTTAGATGAGCCATTATGTGTTTTGACCCCGGTAGGTGATTCTTTAGTAGTAGAGCAGGTTTTTTGATCCTACGTGGTGACTATTCTGGGGGTGATACACTAGGGTTGATCTCATCTTACTTGATATGGTGGATTTTAATTTGATTCTAGGCATGTACTGGTTATCCTCTCACTGCGCGGTCTTGGAGTGCTATGCCAAGACCGTTACCTTAGCCATGTTTGGTATTCCACTTGTGGTGTGGCATGACTCTTGTAGTCTCATGTCGGTTGGGGTGATATTTTTTGTTCTTGCTCAGAGGTTAGTGGCTAGCGGATGTTTGGCATATTTGGCTTGTGTTAAATATATGAGTAGGGAGGGTCCTATGATAGATGCAGTACCTATGGTCTGAGAGTTTGCGGATGTGTTTCTTGCCGATCTGCCTGGCCTTTCTCCTGAGCGTGTTATTGACTTCTCCATTGATGTAGAGCCAGGTACTCATCCTATTTCCATCCCACTGTATTGCCTGGCCCCCACAGAGCTCAAGGAGCTCAGTGTTCAACTTCAGGATCTCTTGGATAAGGGATTCATTCGGACCAGTGTATCGCCTTGGGGTGCCCTAGTCTTGTTCGTTAAGAAGAAGGACTATACAATACGGATGTGTATTGATTACAGGTAGTTGAACAAGGTGACAATGAAGAACCATTACTCCATGCCTAGGATTGACGATCCATTTGACCAGCTTTAGGGTGTCATGGTATTTTCTAAGATTGATTTCAGATTTGGTTACCACCAGTTGAGGATTAGGGTAGAGGATGTCCCTAAGACCGTATTTAAGACTTATTATGACCACTATGAGTTCTTAATGATGCCTTTTGGGTTGACTAACTCCCCTACCACATTCATAGACTTGATGACTTGAGTATTTAGGCCATACTTGGACTCATTTTTCATAGTCTTCATCAATGACATTCTGGTATACTTGCGAAGCCGGGATGAGCATGAGCAATGTTTGAGAGTAGTGCTTTAGACTTTGAGAGATCAGTGACTTTATGCTAAGTTCTCAAAGTGTGAGTTTTGTCTTGATTCCATAGCTTCTTTGGGCACGTGGTGTTCAAGGATGGCATTATCGTAAATACAACAAAGATTAAGGCTATTCCTGACTGAGATTTGTAGCTTCGTCGGATTGTAGGGTACTAAAGGTGCTTTGTTAAGGGGTTCTCTGCTATAGAGGCACCCCTGCTCGGTTAACTTGCCAGGAAATTTTGTTTTTGTGGTGAGAGGAGTGTGAAAAAAGCTTTCTGAGGCTTAAGGAGTTGCTTACCTCCGCTCTTATATTGACTCCTCCAGTAGAGGGCGAGGGATTCATCGTTTATTTTGACATATCCGACATTGATTTGGGTTATGTACTGATGCAGCAAGGCCGGGTTTTTTACTTATACTTCGAGGCAGCTTAAGCTGCATGAGCGCAAAGTTGACAGCGATAGTTTTTGCACTTACGATTTAAAGGCACTATTTGTATGGAGTTTGATCTGAGATTTACAGTGATCACATGAGCCTTTAGTATATTATGAGCCAGAGGGATCTTAATTTGAGGTAGCATCGCTGGATTAAGCTCCTGAAGGATATGACCTCTCTATTCTCTACCATCCGGGTAGGGTAAATATAGTAGCAAATGCCTTGAGTCGGAAGGTGGTGAGTATGGGAAGTTTAGCCTTTCTTTCTACTATAGAGCGGCCATTAGCTTTAGAAATCCAGTCCTTGTCTAACCAAATGATTCTACTTTATATCTCTAATTCCAGTGTGTGCTAGCTTAAGTGGAGGCTAAGTCATCTCTACCGGATCAGATTCGCAGCTGTCAGTTTGAGGATGAGGATCTAGTTGCACTTTGAGATCAGGTTTTAGGAGATGACGCCGACCTGGCTACCTTAGATTCAGATGGGGTATTGAATTTTGGTGGTCGCCTCTGTGTTCTGAGAGTTAGAGGTTTGATTCAATTGATCCTTAGCGAGGCCCTTGAATCCTGATAGTTTATTCATCCAAGCACCGCTAAGATACATCATGACTTGAGGCAGCATTACTGGCAGAGTGGCATGAAGAGAGATATCGCGGATTATATGTCTTTTTTTTTGAATTGTCAAAAGGTTAAGGTCGAGCACTTAAGGCCTGGTGGCGAGCTTTAGAGATTACCCATTCCCGAGTAGAAATAGGAGTAGGTTACCATGGACTTCATTGTGTCGTTGCCTCACACTTCCCTGGTCTTGATAGTATTTGGATCATCGTGGATTGATTGACCAAGTCAACACAACTCCTCCCGGTTCATACTTCCTACAGTGGTGAGAGGTTGGCCCGTATTTACATTTGGGAAGTGGTTTGCCTTCATGGTATGCCTGTTTCTATCATTCAGACAGGGGCTCACAGTTCATATCTAGCTTTTGGAGGACCTTTTAGGAGAAGTTGGGTACCCGTGTTGACCTTACCATAACTTTCCACCCGCAGACTGATGGCCAGTCAGAGCGCACTATTCAGGTTCTCGAGGAGATGTTGCGGGCTTGTGTTATAGATTTTGAGTTTTATTGGGATCAATTTTTTCCCTTGGTTGAGTTTGCGTACAACAACACCTACCACTCCCATATTCAGATGGCCCTATTTGAAGCCTTATATGGCAAGCGTTGTCTCTCTTCGGTTGATTAGTTTGAGTCTATGAAGCCTAGTCTACGCGGTACAGACGTGATACAGGAGGCCTTAGATCATGTGAGGGTGATTCAGGATAGGCTCAGGAAAGATCAGAGTAGACACCAGAGTTATGAGGATCATAGGTGGCGACCGTTGAGATTTGCTGTCGGTGATAGTGTGTTCCTCCGTGTATCACCCATGAAAGGCGTGATGAGATTTAGGATACATGGAAAGCTTAGCCCCAGGTATATTGGCTCTTTTGAGATATTGAGAACAGTTGGCGAGGTTGCATATGAGTTAGCTTTGCCTCCCGCCTTTTTAGCTATTCATCCAGTCTTTTATATTTTGATACTGCGTTGTTATGTTCCAGATGAGTTCCATGTGCTTTAGTATGATGCAGTTGACTTGGATGATCGTTTGAGTTATATTGATGAGCCAATTGTTATTTTTGTCAGAGATGTTAGGCAGTTTGTTTTCCAAAGCCATTCCTGTGGTTAAGGTCCATTGGAGGCATCATCTTGTCGAGAAAGCTACTTGGAAGACTGAGCTGGAGATGCGGGCATAGTTCCCCAGCTTATTAGAGCCTTCATGTAGTTGTTGACTCTTACTTCGGCGGATGAAATTTCTATTAGTAGTGGATGTTGTAATGACTCTCCAGGTCATTTTAGAAATAAAGCATTTATTTTATTGTTTAGAGTGTTCTTGTAGCGATCCCAAGTTATTTATGACTTGCCAGCACTGACTGTTCAGTTGCCAGGTCGTTTATTTTGGTTTTAGGCCCGTTTTCCTATTTTGGAGCTTTTATAACTTGAAAAGTTGACTTCAATCATAACTTTAGGAAAACGACCTCAGAACGAAATAATGATGGTTCCATCAGCTTTGGAATAGCCAAATTAGGTTAGTAGCATGGTCAACACGAGTACCGAGGTAATTTCTATGAGTTTGGGGCCATTTAGTGCTTTTGCCTTTGAAATTTACCCTATAATTGACTTTGATCAACATTCTTGGAAAATGGGTTCAGATAAAAATTCTAATAGCACGGTTAGCTCCAAAATATCGAGTTTGGTCTAGAATGACTCTTCATTCACTTTCCAAGGCTTTTGGTCTAATCCTGAGGCCCATTGTGGAATTTATCTCATTTTGCATGCACGAAATTCCAAATGAATTTCGAGTACCCTTTCGAAGTACTTAAAGTTGGTGAAAACCAGCTGTTACAGGCCACTATGGCCTTCGCGTTCATGAGGCCCTTGGCCGCGATCGTGAGGGTCTAGACCCTTGCCCCTCGTGATCGCGTGGTCCCCTCATGCGATCGTGAAGAGGAGTGACATGTATTGACCATTTTTAGTCATCGCGATCGCGAGGGGATTTTTCCCAGCTGGTCTCGATCGCGATTCCTTCTTTTGCAATCGCGATGAGCAATTCTGTCTGGTCTTTAGCGATCAGCAATAAACATTTATGTTCATTTTGCTATATCTCTCTCCTTTGGAGCTCAAATTTGGCGATTTAAAGGTCTAATTTTAAGAAAATTTCAAGAGGAACGAGTTGGTGAGCTTTGAGAGAGCATTAGAAGCTTTTTTAGAGGTAAATTTGATATTTTAGCTGCTGGTTGTCCTATTTTCGAGTTAAGGTTTCTTTGAATTTTGAAGTCCTATTTTATGATTGTTTTAGCTTCGTTTTCAGCGATTCTTTGGGCTAAGTTGTGAAGTTTTCCACAAGGAACATCGTGGTATAATTTATTTTGATCGTGAGAGCTTCGTTTTGGGTAATTCACCATCCCTAAATACTGTCCCTTTTCATTTTCTAGCTTAAGCATGGGATTGAGTTGCATGTGTGGTTGTAACTGATTTTAGTGTATGAATTGTGCTCTTTTTTAGAACACTAGCTTGGGGTAGCGTCTAGGACCTTTTTGGGGTCAATTCCAGAATTTTGAATGTGGTCCCATATTTCCTGTATTGGACCCCAAAATTGGCTCATCTCTGAATTTAATAATTTTAGTGTCATAATGATCGTATTAACGCTATGATTCTATTGTTGTTAGCGTGACAGCATTCAGAGGCCGTTCAGAAGGGGAAAACAGCAGTTCCATGAGTTGGAGCGCGTGCGGTTGGCTTACAGATAGACTACAGTTTTCCCCTATTTTAGATTAAGCATGTTTAAACAATTGTATATTGAATTGTATGAGCTTGGAGGGTTAGGTGACGAGTATGCTAAATTCTTAGAATTCATGTCCTAAGCATTATTTTTGGGAAATTCTTGGACTGTTAAGGTATGACTCATGTTATTATTGGTTATCCTTACCTTGCGGTGTGTGAAGTACCTTGGTATATATACTTGGAAGAATGTTGGCCTTAGACTAGGCTTAGACAAGTATTGCCTTTGAGTTGCGCGATTTTGGTGTCGTTGGGCCTTAAAACTTCTCCGATATTGTTTCAGACAACTTAGCTCCATGTAGACTTACATAGTAGACTGAGTTTGATAGTCTAAGCTTTAGCTAGGTAGTAACACAGCTTTGGAACCTTACCTCCATAAAGCCCTATTCTCCTATCGGTCCTATATCGCTTGGTTCATGACTCTAGAAACCTTTTCGATAATTCTGGTTAGATGTGGTTCAAGATGGAGTGATTCATTAATGGCACCTAATTTGGAGGTACTTCCCATGACACTCGATTGGCCGCTGATCCTAATTTGGATCGACTCACCTTTGTTCATGGTTCAAGGCCCCATTTCACTCCACCGGGTGTGTTTCAAGCCCCTACCTTATTATTGTCGCCTCGGTCAAGTCCATCGCTCCTCATTTAGCCGTGGTTCGATCCCACCGCCTTTATTATCACCTCGTTTTAAGTTCGTCTCTCTTCACTTAGCCTTGGTTCAAGCTCACTGCCTTTATACAACCTTAGTTCGAGTCCGTCGTTCCTTACTCACTTTGGTTCAACTCCTTATCTACTGTTACCCTATTCAAGTCCGTGATATAGGTCACACGTGGTTCAAATCCACGATTATCTGTCACTCGATTCAAGTCCGTGGTTGCTTTCAAATATCGGTTTGTATCCCTGATCCTCTGAGGAATCATCGGTTCAAGTCCTTATCTAATCTCAACTTTGGGTTAAGCTTTTAAGCTTTTGGGATGGTTCGGTTCAAGTCCAGGAAATTGATGGTATTGTTACAACTTTATCGGATCCGCTCTTCTTATTTCAGCTATCTTTTCTCCTGTCGGGCTTAAGGGGGTCCATTCAGGTTGGTACCTTAGACTTGTGCACGAGCATACCCATCGGGTCTATGGGAACTCGCCGAATTTAGGTAGTTTCTTTCTCTTTGTGTGTTGAGTATGCTCGTGTACATACCTACATTTAATTCTTTCCCTGTCTTTGGTTGTGGTTATTTTCTCGCATTTTAATTTACTTTTTCTTATCTTGCTTAGTCGACCTATGATGCCTATTGGATGTCTGTTGTTTTGGTACTCAGACTATATTCTGTATCTGTTTTTGTGATGCAAGTGCAAGTACTAGCTGTCGGCGTTGATTCGATCCAGCTGCTATCTTGATTGGAGGCGAGAGTGATCACATAGCATTCTGGAGTTACCCGTCTCCCTCTATACATATATTTTGCCTGTCTTTAGTCTTTTGATACAACCTTGTTTCTGTGGTCCACTTTTGGGACTTGTAGTCTTTTTGGTAGTAGCTCTGTACATGTGACCTCCAAGTTCTAGGAGGGATCTTTTTATTTGTATATATTTTATTTAGCTTCCTTCGTTCAGTTATGTTCTTGTTATTTCATTATGGTTTTTAGTTGTGTTGTTGGTCTTGTACCTTGACATCCCATTACTCACACTGATATGGGTCAGCTTGTCAACTGGAGGGTCATAGTAGGCGCCATCATGACCTGAGAAATCTGGTTGTGACACCCCGATTAAACCTAGTTCTGATGTCGCTTAAGCCATGCTGGTTTCACTTAAGTGAAGGCCGTAAAATCTCGGCCTTCGCTTTAGTAATAGGGTGTTTGCTTAAGCGAAGTTCGCTTTTGCGACACACCCTTCGCTTTAGCGACGCCCGCACAAATTCCTCTTATTCGATTTTACGAAGAGTCTCCGCTAAAGCGACATTCCATTCGCTTAAGCGAAGGCACCAAAAATTTCACTATCTCAAAAGTCTCCAAAATGACCCTCAAAATTCGTTTGGAATTCGGTACTCACAAATCATATATGTAACGCTACTAATTTCAACGTTTCGAACTCAATGGAATCATCAAAATTTGAATTCGAGGTCTCCTCTATCCGAATTTCAAAAATTGTCAACTAAATTAAGTTTACGCCTCAAAGGACCAAAATGTCAGAGATTCCGAAAAATACACAGGAACTCTTCCTATGCCTAAAATCACCCTCTAAATACAAAGGAGTCATTGGAATTCAGTTCCGACCATTCGATTACCGAATGTTGACTAAATTCAACTCTATATCCAAAAACTCAAAGATTTCCAACTCAAGGCCTTAAATCCACGATATAACCTTGAATTTGATTCCGTCAAATCTCTTAGACCAAATTCAATATTTCGAAGCTGATGGAACAATTGAATTTCATTCTGAGATTCAAAACTTTGGATGGCCTCAAATGGCACTTTTTAGCCACTTAAATCTTTTAAATTCAAAGTTTACCAAATATCTCAACTTTTCAAGGAAATTCATGAAACCGACATCGGATACCGATCAAATATAACTTGGGACAATTATCGGGACGGATAAATTGATCATTTTGCAAAAATTACCTAAAATGAGATTTAGGGTCATTACACCACGATGACTCAATAAAGATTTTTTTTAATTCATCCTGAACTCAATAAAGAATAGTTTTTGATCCAATCCTCAAGGATCCCTTGAGACACACCAGATTCGGCTTGGTTTTTAATAGAGTGAATAAATATGCCATTTCACTATAATTTTTACCGGGGACAACGCATACCACAAGATTTTTTTTATTGGAGATATGCTTGTAAAGACAAATTATCAATCTTTTCTTTCATATCAGGAGAAATACGACCATGCAAAGCTAATCCAAACACCTCCGATAAAATTAAATTAGTCTATACATCTTAATTGGAAAAGAATCAAGAGAAAAAAATGATAGTTAGAAGCGAATTGAGAGCTAAATAGTTGGAACTCTAAAAAAAATGTTTAGAATTTAAATATTAGTTATAATTATATAGTTTTGGACCCAAAAAATCAATTAACTAAAAAACAAACAGAGGAGATTTTAGAAAATCCTCATACCTTCTCTGGAGACAGAAATCTTAATTCGAATCTAACAATTTAGTCTTCTAGGCTTTTAGCATTTAGTTAATCTTTCATCATCTTTAAGTAACCCTATAAGCAAATCTAACTCATACTATATATATATATATATTCTTTGCGGATTGAAAAGCTTAACGACCATAAGGTCAATATTTTAAACATAGTTGAATCTTTTGTCATCATTTATTAATGCTACAAGTAAATTTATGTCATACAATTTATATTCTCTTTGTATTAAAAACCTTAACAGCCAAAATAATCACAATTTAAACCTATTTGAATCTTCTATCCTCTTTTATTAACCCTATTTGTAAAATTTATTTCATATTACAAAAGACGATTTATACTAGCCTTAATTTTATCATCTAAACATTCACATGGTCTAGGTTGTCAAGAGGATTAATACAAGTGACAGTGAAAATGTAATAAAATGACGAATACACCTTTTCAACGTTCTTCTACATGTATTCACTTTCTGGGAGAAGAAACCTCCCACCACAATGAGAGAAGAAAGCTTGGGTGGATGGCCTTAGGAAAAAAAAATTATTTTTGAGTCTTGTTAATCATCCACATATGAATGACGGTCGATCTTTTTTTAAAAAAAGAAAAATAAAATAATTGGTGAATAAACAAAAGAAAATAATGTTGGCACTCGGCACTATCAAACCATGTGTAATTCCATGAGTGGGGTTGAGGAAAGTAGGATGTACACAAACCTTACCCCTAGTTTTGTAAAGTAGGGTAGATGTTTTTGACGAACTCTTGGCTCAAAAGAGGAGTTGAATCATAGTTGCAAGAAAATATGAAAACAAATAGCAAGATACAAAGTAAATAAAAATAGACCAATAATATACATTGATGAACAGGAAACTACACAGTTACTATATACTACTACTAATAATAAGAAGGAAAGGGATTTGGGTTGACCCCTAGGACTACATATCGATCGGGTCAGTTCTCTTTTGAAGTTTATCAATTTGACTTATTGGTTATCTATTTGTAGATATACTAAACCATTATAGAACCATTTAGATATTGGCTTATTGGTTCTTGATCATTATCGGTTCGGTTATCGATTTATCATTAAGATTTGACATACAAAAAAAATCATTGAAAATCACTTAGAAACAAGGTGACAAACCAAATGAAATATGCACATGACTTGATAGATTGCATCTAGCTCAAAAGCAAATACTGTAATATTATAGCATAACCAAGAGTTTGAGACAATCAAAAATAAAAGTATGAAACTATCAACTCATGTGCATAAATATAATGATATAAAAAATAGTATAAATATAATTTATTAATTTGATATCGATTTATCGGTTAACCCATTAAATAAACCTTCCTGCCAGGCTGCATTGCTCCTCTACCTGCATTGCCATTTCTCCAGCCTTCACGGCCTCTCTGATTTCCTCCTCGCCCACCTTGTGGGAGTCATTTTCCATTATTACCTCTATCTGCTGGTACCACTGCTCTATTCTGGTGCTGCATGATATCAACCATGCGAGGGTTGGGGAAACTTCTCTCTATGTACCATGGCTTCCTATAATTTTAAATGTATGATTATTGAATAGGCCTCATTGAAATTCTTCTTCATTACTTTAATTCATTTCCAATTTAGATACGTTATTTGTTTACATCGAAAAGTTTCGGAATTAAAATTTTCCCATTATGTATACTAATTTGTTAGATTTTTAAAGTGTAAGAGATCATTTTTGAAAACTATACTAGTAAAAGCATTATTTTTAATAACAACAATAACAATAACAATAGTAACAAACGCACAAATATATAAGTGAATGAGACAACGACTTTGAGGAAAAAATGAAACGCAACAAGTGTACTCTTCAAATAAGGACACAGGGAAAGAGATGTTGATAATCTTATGACACCAATTTAACAAAGAAAACAGTAAATGATACAATGGGTCAACATGGACATACATAAAAAAAAAACTAATTAAAAAAGACAGACATTGATCCTAGTTCCTTAGATATTGTTGTTGTTCTGGTTTGGATCTTGAACAGTAATATTGTCGAAAGATAGATCATCAAGTATCCAATCCAACAACTCAGAAAATGCAGGACTTTGTGGAGAGACAACTGAATAGTGCTGGTGGTTATCCATTGGAGCTGATGCACCTATTGGAGAAATATTCATTGAAGGGTTCACTTCAGAAAGTAATGGAACAGATGTTGGAGGAGCCATCATAGGTGAAGGCATTGGAGAAGCCATTATTGTTGGAAGTATTGGAGGGGCTATTTGTTGAGGCATTTGTGGAATTGGAGAAAAAATTTGTGATGAAAATCGAGGAGCCCTTGGCCACACGGAGCTGGTTCCACTAGATTCCATCAATCCAACAATGGACTTAGGGGCATTAGATGTAGAATCCTCTCCGTCATCCTTTGCTTTGAGTGCTTCACGTATATTTTTAAGATTTTGGTTGATCACATAACTTAGATCATTGAGTTCGGAAAAATTCATACCAACATGAATATCTCCTCCATTCAAAAGTTCATGCATCTTGTTTGTGAGCTCACTAACCCTATTTTTCTTCTTTACTTTCTGCAGTTGTTCCTCCATTTTCTCTATCCTTTGCTTGGTGAACTTTTCTTGTGTCATCATGTTTTTTGATTGCTCAAAATATGAAAACTCCCTAAACTTTGTACATGTGTTGATAGCAACATCATGACTTGGAAACACCTTAGGTTCCTGGTGGTAAGTACTATAGATGACGACAACTATTTCAACTTCACAAAGAATGCTCAGTTCATGTACCTTTTTCAAGAACCCTTTCATTCTTTTGTTGTATGAGGCTTTTCTCTTATTGATATTTTCAATAAAAGCAAGCTTCACTTTACTTCTAGTCATGGGTAAAGAGGAGGAAGAGAAGGAGAAATGTGTTTATTTGGATATGGGAGATAAAATGGCTTTGTTGTTATTGTTGTAGTGTGTTTCTTTGCCTAGGATTGACTCTTATTTATAGGGGAGAATTCAGTTTTTAAAAATTTTGAATGAAAGGATTCTTAGTTTTCATCTGTACTGTTTTGGTATGAAAGTAAATAAGGGTAATCATCTTCAAATATATGTAGTTTATGGCTCGAGTCTTATGCTGATGAATTATTTTGAGTCAAACTTTTCTTATTAGGAAAATAATTTAGTTAGTTCAAATCCAAATTAGTAGTATCCAAAAAAATGGTGATAGAGTAATAATATTGTTTTTTTATGAAGAAAGTTAAAAAATATATGTTTTTTGGATGCACAAAAATAAAGATTAAAACAAACGAACATTTTAAATATTGGCTAAGAATTTGAAATTTCAATAATCCTAAAAACAATCTATGTAGTGGTTAATTTAATAAAATACAAATATTTATATTTAATGGTGATATATGTATGATTATTTACTTATAGTCGTTGTAGCGTTTATAGAAACACATTATTATTTTTTCTAATTGTGGAAGAAACCATATTTAGTAGATATTTTATGATTCTTTCAAATATATTTAAAGTTAAATCCTACGTATATTTATTTTGTTATTGTTTGATACGCACCAATGAATCACTCGATCATAGTGAATAATTTTCCAAATTGATTTTGAGGCAAATAAATATAAAATAATTGCACAAAATATTAATCAAATTAATGTGTTTACTTTTTTAAAAAAAATTCATTTTAAGAAAAGTACTCAAGAAGAAGATAAATCTCATTGAGCTCTTTCCAAAATAAGCCCTTGTGTCATTTTTAGGTTTATCTGATCTTTATATTTAACGTCTCTCCATATTTGCCAAAGAGGAAGAAAGAACAACAAATTTATTGAGTTTATGAAATATATTATAATTTTGGTGCATTAAGTTTAACGGTTAAAAGGTTACAATTTAAGCCTAGTTAATGAATTTTACTTTCTGCGAATTAATTCTTAGTGTCAGTCAATCAAGTTTGCTATGAAGAAAAGAACAAGTCTTGGCTTTTATGCTAGGTTAATCTGTTCAGAAATTTCATGTTCACCGTCTCATTTTCCCTCATTATTAAAAAAAGTCTATTAGTATAAGCAGAGATGGAAGAATGAGCAACGACCACAAATAGAGTTTAGTTATCTCATATTGTAATTTTTGCGAGTTAAATTTAGCGAATAACAACGGTCACAATTTAAAATTAGTTGAATATTTTTGTTCCCTTTTCTCCCTATAAATATAAGAAAGTCTATGTCATATTATTGCATTTGCAAATCGAGCTTAACGGGTAAAAGTCTTAAAACATCATATTCATACTAGAACCACAACGATTCAAAAAAGATTTCTTTTATAATTCATCTATGGCCTCAATCAAGAATAGTTTTTGATCCAATCCTAAAGGATCCCTTAAGATACACCAGATTCGACTTGATTGTTCATAGGGTGAATAAATATGTTATTTCACTATGATTACTCTTGTAAAGACAAATTATCAGTCTTTTCTTTCATATAAGGAGAATTACGACCATACAAAGCGAATCTAAATTCCTGTGATAAAATAAAATTAGTCTATACATCTTAATCGGAAAAGAATCAAGAGAATCAGTGATGGTTACGAATAGAGAGCTAAATAGTTGGAATTCTAAAAAATATTTAGAATTTAGCTATTGGTTATAATTATTTATTTTGGGACCCAACAAATCAGTTAACTAAAAAAGGAATGAGAGGACATTTTAGAAAATCCTCATGCCTTCTCTCGAAACAGAAATCTTACCCGAATCAGACAATTTAGTCTTCTAGGCTTTTAGTTAATCTTTCATCATCTTTTATTAACCCTATAAGCATATATATATATATATTCTTTGCGAGTTGAAAAGCTTAATGACCATAAGGTCACAATTTTAAACATAGTTGATTCTTTTGTAATCATTTATTAATGCTATAAGTAATTTTATGTCATACTATATATATTCTCTTCGTGTTAAAAATATTAACGGCCAAAATAATCACAATTTAAATCTAGTTTAATCTTCTATCTTCTTTTATTAACCCTATTTGTAAATTTGTGTCATATTAATTAGAAAAGACGATTTATACTAGCGTTGATAAAAGACTAATCATTTAAACATTCACATGGTCTAGGTTTTCAAGAGGATTAATACAAGTGACAGTGAAAATGTAATAAAATGATGAATACACCTTTTCAACGTTCTTCTACATGTATTCATATTTTGGTTGACAGAAGTCTAGGTGAAAACCCCCACCACATTGAGAGGAAGAAATCTTGGGTGGATGGCTTTAGAAAAAAAATCATTTTTGGCTCTTGTTAATCATCCACATAATAATGATGGTCGATCTTTTTTAAAAAATAAAATAAAAATTGGTGAGCAAATAAAAGAAAATAATGTTGGCACTATCAAATCCCGTGTAATTCTACGAGTAAGATTAGGAAGAGCGGGATGTAAACAAATCTTACCCCTAATTTTGTGAAGTAGGGTAGATATTCTTGACAGACTCTTCGCTCAAAAGAGGAGTCGAATCATGCTTTCAAGAAAATAAGACAATACAAAGTAAATCAAAATAGACCAATAATCAAAATAGACCAATAATAAACATTTATGAATAAGAAACTACACAGTTACTATATACTACTACTAATAAGGAGGAAAGGGAATGGGGTTGACCCCTAGGACTGCATATCAATCGGGTCGGTTCGATTTTGAGGTTTATCAGTTTGACTTATTGGTTATTTATTTGTAGATTTACTAAATCATTATAAAACTATTTAGATATTGGCTTATTGGTTCTTGATCATTATCGGTTCGGTTATCGATTTATCATTAAGATTTGACATACAAATTTTTTTATTGAAAATCACTTAGAAACAAGGTGACAAACCAAATGGAATATGCACATGAGTTGATATATTGCATCTAGCTTAAAAGCAAATACTGTAACATTATAGAATAACCAAGAGTTTGAGAAAATCAGAAATAAAAGTATGAAACTATCAACTCCTGTGCATAAATATAATGATATAACAAATAGTATAAATATAATTTATTAATTTGCCATCGGTTTATCCGTTAACCCATTAAATAAACCTCTCTGCCAGGCTGCATTGCTCCTCTACCTGCATTGCCATTTCCCTAGCCTTCACGGCCTCTTTGATTTCCTCCTCGCCCACATTGTGGGAGTCATTTGCCATTATTACCTTTGTTGCCCGTACCACTGCTCCATTCTGCTGCTGCACGATATCAATCATGCGAGGGTTGGTGCAACTTCTCCTTATGTACCCTAGTTTCCTATAATTATAACAATTGCGGTCAAGGGATGGCCTACTACCCAGAGCGAATGAAGCTTCCCAACCATCCTAAGTATGATTCTGTTATGGAGTACCTGAGTAACCACTCGTTGAATAGGACATGGATAACTGAATTGCTCGGGATGCAAATGCCGACCTACCTGAACCTCTGGAGTAAGAACCATTGAAGTGACATGTATTCTTGGGCTTCTTAGCTAAAGCCTTGGCCTGCGCATCCCGTCGAACTCCTTTCACTTTATTCACAAAGTCTGTCACTTCATTAAAGCTTCTACCTGCAGAGGTCATATGAATAGATAGTATATGCAACTCTAGATTTAATCCTTTGATAAATAAATGAATCCTCTCCTCCTCAGTAATCACCAACTGGGTAGCATATATAGATAAGGCATGAAACTTAGCCTCATAATCAGCTACGGTCATACCACCGTGCTCAAGAGCCATGAACTCATCCTTCTTACAATCTCGTGACTACCCTGCCCAAGACCCATGAACTCATCCTTTGTAACGCCCCAAGAGGGTACCCTAGGCGTAGCCGGCACTCAGAAACCATCTCTGACTTCTGAGAGAACCACTTGGTCTTATTACTCATTTGTTCATCAGCGGAAGACTTAAGAATACTAATGTGGGCTTGTCATCATCAACATCAAAGGAAAAATAGATAATTCTTAGAAGAAGTAGTTTCTAAGGAGAACTACTCCGATTACATCATCAAACTCTGTCTATGAAGCCTCTAATACTCTTAGATGGTGCCAATGACATGTCTATGGCTACCTTAAAAGAAACATAATACTCAAAAATAATAAAAGGATAGAGAGTTCCTCCGAATACAAGAATGACTCACCAAATAGCTAAAAAATAATGATCTTCAATGATACGCCTGTTGAGGATCTCTAACACCTGTATCTGCATCATAAAATGATGCAGGTCGAATGATGTCAGTACGTGGAATGTACGAGTATGTAAAATGGCAGGAAGGTAAGGACATATATCAAGAAATTCCTCTCAGGAAAACTAAGCTCAGAACTCAACATCATCTCAACATTAATATGTAATACAAATTTAAAATAATAATAAGAAATGCTTACTCAGTTGGGAGTTTCTCTAACCGACAACCATTACTTATGAGCTAGCGATGATACAACAAAGCGATGTCGTTGCCACATCCATCCAATACCTTGCCAGGGTAAAGGACATCACCATCTTGGATCAACTCACCAAAGTCCTCTTTTTGGGACTTAAGAGGTACAACCTCCATCCTACGCTGGCTACGTAGTTCTGGGTTTGAGTCAATTAAACTCTTACCCAATGCGTTGCTCAATACTACTCTCAAAATATGTGCTCATATTAATCTCATCATCTAGTCTCATTGGACTTTAATTTAAATCATCAAACTCATCTTATTACCTCTTCATCAATCATTATACTTCAAAAACTTCATTTATATCTCATCAAAACATCTTACTTAAAACATCATTTACTCAAATTCATTTAAACTCAACTCCTTTGCTCTTTCAAAACTCAATAAAATACATATATAGTATTAATTCATATCACTCTTTTTATCAATGAAAATATTAAAAGACAACATCTTTATTCAAAACATGTGTAAAAATATTCATGAATATCAAATCAATTAGGATTAATGAGAAAGTAACCATGAACAATAATTCCAATAATATGAGAGATAATAATAATAATAATATCAATGCATAAATATATCTAACTCAATAGAAGAAGAATTAATTCATTTAGAATTCAAGATTTTGATAAAACTCAACAATAACTCAATTATAAATAATTTAAATATTGAGCGCATGGACGAACTCAATCCAATGCTATGAAATGCCTTACATACCTTAAATCGGAAGCTTTACTCTGAATTGGAACTTGGACCACTAGCCTTTTCTTCTTACCGGAGCATTTTGTGTACTATCCGGAGTATAAGAATCACCGAAATAATATTTTTATACTACTAAAACTAAAACTATATTTGACAATGAGTAAAGAAGTGTATAGAGAGAAGAGTTTTTAAGAAAGCTTGATGAATAAAAATGAGGAAATATGGTGGGTATTTATAGGTGTAGAGGAGGGACCTAACAATAAATAAAATTAATTACAAAGGATGATATTGAAAATTCAATGGAGGATTTTGATGTCATGTATGATGTCAAATGGTTCTAGATCTTTTTATGGTAGGTGAGATGAGATCTTTTTTAACAGAATATCCATTTTCGAAGCTATATTTGAACAAGATAAATTTCTTATTAGGATTTGGTATATTCATAAGAATTGTAGATATAGAAGTCTAGTTTCAGTTAGCTTAAGAATCATCCAATTTGGAGCATGCTACATCGAGATATAATTTTTATTCTACAAATACTCCATTTCTTCATAACACTATGTCTTGCAAAGATTAATTTATTTGATTTACTTAAATTCCAAATCTTAAGATATGTTCTTCATAAAAGTTATAGGTGATGATGTTTTGGTTACGTAGAAATTTGAAGCACCTAATTTGGACTAATCTATAAAAGGTTATTCCTAAAATACAGAGACATTATTATTTTCATCGAGAATTGAAATACCGACATACAACGTGTTAGGGAGTGTTAAAATATCTCCCCCTTGGGATCATTCTTCCTCGAATGAAGATGACAATAGGAGACATCAAGAACGAATATCATCAATACATAAATTTCTCAAAAAAACTGATACTCAAATGGTCAATGACTCAAATTCAAGAATACACATCGACTCCAAGGTAGAAGTAAGGAATATTAACTTGAACATCATCGTCGAAAGGTACAAATAGATGAGGATATTTAGCCTTCATATCTTCTTCAGATTCCTATCTAGCCTCTTCAATAACTTGATTTTGCCATAAGACTTTGACAGATGCCACTTAGTTCTTAATTTGCGAACCTGACGATCAAGAATCTGAAATGGAATCTCTTCATAACTCAAACTCTTTTTCACCCCAATGCTCTCAGTTGGGAAAACAAGTGAAACACGGGATGAAGGATCTCCCAAACACTTCTTAAGCATAAAGATGTGAAACACGGGATGAATAGAAGCTAATTCCAGGGGCAATTCCAATTCATAGAAGCTTTCCTTTCTTTCCAAATATCATCACACCTTTCATGGGTGAAACTTTCAAGTATACCCAATCGTACACTTCAAACTCCAAATCTTTCCTCCTAACATCAATGTAGGATTTATGGCGACTCTAAGCAGTCCTCAACCTCTTTTGGATAGTTTTCACCTTCTCCATAGGTTGGTGAACCAAGTCTAGTCCAATCAACTCAGCTTCACCAACTTCAAATCAACCAATTGGTGATCTACATCTTCTTTCATACAGAGCTTCATAAGGAGCCATTTGAATACTCGAATGGAAGCTATTATTGTATGCAAATTTAATAAGAGGTAAATGATCATCCCAATTACCCTTGAAGTCAATAACACAGGCTTTTAACATATCCTCCAAAGTCTGTATCGTACGCTCTGCCTGGCCGTCTGTCTGCGGATGAAAAGCAGTACTAAGGTTCACTCTTGAACCTAAACCCTTCTGAAATGGCTTCCAAAACTGAGCAGTGAATTGAGCTCCCCTATCAGAGATAATAGACAAAGGAACTCCATGCAGTCTAACAATCTCTCTAAGATACAATTTGGCATAATCCTCTACAGTGTTCGTAGTCTTAACTGGCAAGAAATGAGCCAATTTGGTCATCCTATCCACAATCACCCAAATAGAGTCATGTTGTTTGCGGGTTCGTGGTAAATTGGTAATGAAGTTCATATTGATAATTTCCCACTTCCATTCTGGGATCTCTATATTCTGAGCCACTCCACAAGGCCTTTGGTGCTCAACTTTAACTTGTTGGCAGTTCGGGCACTTGGACACAAAATCTGCTATATCTCTCTTCATTTCACTCTACCAGTATACTTCTCTCAAGTCGTGGTACATCTTTGTTGAACCTGGGTGGATGAAATACCTGGAATTATGGGCTTCTTTCATGATTCTCTCTCGAATACCACAACACTTGGAACACATAATCTCTCTTGATATCTCAACACTCCATCTCCTCCTTTGGTAAAAGCCATTACCTTCTGCTTGTGAACCTCATCCTTCAGTTGAAGAAGAATGGAATCCTGATCTTGCTTTCCTTTTACCTCTTCAACTAGAGATGATTCAGCTCTATTTTGGACTATTGTACCACCCTCACTAGAGTCAATAAGTTGAATTCCCAAACGCGTAAGTCTATGCACTTCCTTTGCCAACTCCTTCTTTTCCTCTTCCACATGGGTCGTGATCCCTATAGATAACCTGCTAAGAGCATCAACAACTATATTTGCTTTACCTGGGTGGTAGAGAATGCTCATGTCATAATTCTTGAGCAACTCTAGATATCTCTTCTGCCTCAAATTCAGTTCCTTTTGGCTGAATACATACTGTAAGCTCTTATGGTGAACACATCCACATGTACACCATAAAGATAGTGACGCCAGATCTTAAGAGCAAATACCACAGCCGCCAACTCAAGGTCATGAGTGGGGTAGTTTCTCTCATGAGTCTTAAGTTGTCTAGAGGCATAGGCAATGATCTTAACTTTATGCATCAATACACATTCCAACCCAACTCTAGAAGCATCACAATAGATTACAAAACCATCCATTTCTTCGGGTAGGAATAGTACTGGAGCTGTAGTCAATCTAACTTTCAACTCTTAAAAACTTTTCTCACAAGCATTAGATCATTGAAACTTAGACTTCTTCTGAGTTAGCTTAGTCAATGGTGAAGATATGGATGAAAATCCCTCAACAAACCTCCTATAGTAACTAGCCAAACCGAATAAACTCCTTATATCGGTTGGAGAGGTAGGTCTAGGCCAGTTCTTAAATGCCTCAATCTTTTCAGTATCAACTTGAATTCCATCACTAGATATAATATGGCCTAGGAATGCTACAGACTCAAGCCAAAGCTCATAATTCGAAAACTTAGCATACAACTCCCTCTTCTTAAGAGTTTGATTGACAATCCTAAAGTGATTAGCATGCTCACTCTTACTTCTAGAGTAGACCAAAATATCAACGATGAAGACAATTACAAACGTATCTAGGTATGGTTTGAATACCCAATTCATGAGGTCCATAAAAGCTGCAGGAGCATTTGTCAATCCAAAGGACATAATAAGAAACTCAAAATGACCATAGCAGATTTGGAAAGCCGTCTTCGGGATGTCACATTCTCTCACTTTCAACTGGTGATAGCCTGATCTGAGGTCTATCTTAGAGAAGCATGTGGCACCTTGAAGTTGGTTAAATAAATCATCTATTTTGGGGAGAGGATACTTGTTCTTTATGGTGACCTTGTTTAGTTGCCGGTAATCAATGCACATTCTAAGGGATCCATCTTTCTTTTGCATGAATAGGACAAGAGCGCCCCAAGGTGAGACACTTGGCCTAATAAATCCCTTATCTAGGAGTTCTTTTAGTTATTTTTTCAACTCTTTCAACTCAGCGGAAGCCATCCTATAAGGAGGAATGGAGATAGGTTGTGTATCAGGAAGGACATTAATACCAAAGTCTATCTCTCTATCAGAAAGGATTCTGGGTAGATCCTCAGGAAAGACTTCAGGAAACTCATTCACAAGGAAACTGACTCAAGAGATGGAGCCTGATCATTAATATTTTTGACTCGGACTATATGACATATACATCTCTTAGAGATTAATTTTCTGGCCTTAAGATAGGAAATAAATTTACCCCTAGGCACTATAGAACTCCCCTTCCACTCTAAGATAGGCTCATTTGGAAATTGAAACTTGATAATTCGAGTCGTACAATCAACTGAAGCATAACAAGCATAAAGCCAGTCCATGCCAAGAATCACATCAAAATCCATCATGTCCAACTCAACTAAGTCAGCCATGGTATCCTTATGATAGATTGACATAGTACAATTTCTATAGACCCTCTCAGCTAAGATAGACTTACCAACTGGAGTAGACACGCTGAAAGGCTCAAGAAGACACTCAGGAAGGATCTCAAATTTACTAGCTAAGTAAGGAGTCACAAAAGATAACATAGTACCCAGATTAAGTAATGCATACAAATCAAAATAAAGGACTCAGAGCATACCAGTAACAACATTAGGTACATTTTCTTGGTCTTGGTGACTACCTATAGCATACGGACGGTTGTTTCCCCCACCTGCACTTGAAGCTGCACCTCTATGATTACCTCTATTCTATGGAGTTGTAGAAGGAAACTGAGCTCTGCTACTTCCATCTCCCTGTCTCTTTGAAGTACACTCATTCTGAAAGTGACCTGTCTTTCCACATCTGTAGCAAGCATTGGTGCCCATACGACACTCTCCCAAATGGAGCCTCCCATATCTAGCACATGGTGGTTTCCCTCTAGAACCTTGATCCATACTTAATTGGGACTGAGAACCCTGAGCTCAGAAATTTTGGTGACTCAGCGACCTCTGATCATACCTGGTATTAGGTGTAAAAGAATTTGTTGAGAAAGATACATAATTAGAAGACCTCTTCTAAAAGGACTTGTTACCCTTCTCATGCTTCTGCTCGTTCTCATGCCCATCAGACTTAGCCTTCTTTCTTAG
Organism: Solanum dulcamara; assembly: GCF_947179165.1. Classification (NCBI taxonomy): domain Eukaryota; kingdom Viridiplantae; phylum Streptophyta; class Magnoliopsida; order Solanales; family Solanaceae; genus Solanum; species Solanum dulcamara. The sequence continues at coordinate 73,335,916 of NC_077243.1, read as the reverse complement.
GTGTTCCTCTTGGTCCCTTTTCTTGTCCTCCTCAACCTGCTGAGCATACGCCATCAATTTAGAAAAATCCATGTCAGAAATTATTAGCATTGCCTTACATTCTTTTTTTACATATTTGCCCAGGCCAGAGACAAACTTCCTCATCTTGGCCCTCATATGAGGAATTATTTCTAGGGCATATTTGGACAACTGAATAAACTTCAAACTATACTCTTTTATAGTCATACTCTCCTGCTTGAAGTTCACAAACTCCTCAATTTTTGCTTCACATAGCTCTTAGGGAAAGAAGTTATCAAGGAATGCTCTTTCAAACTTATCCCAAAGAGCAGGCTCTGCATCCTCACCTCTACTTTCTTCCCACTGGTTATACCAGACATTTGCCACATCCTTGAGCTGATAAGACACCAACTCAACCCCCTCAATCTCTGTAGCATGCATCGCTTTTAGTATCTTCCACATCTCATCAATGAAATTTTGGGGGTCTTCATCAACCTTGGAACTCGTAAAGATCGACGGATTCATTCTCTGAAAATCTCTAATCCTCATGGTAGCAGATGGCTCTTGAAAACTAGAGCTAGGAGTTGGTGAACTCTGGCTACTATTTTGAGCAGCCACCAACTGAGTGAGCATAGCAATCACTCCTCAGAAATATTCCTCTGAAGTAGGAGTTGTCTGAACAGTGGGTATTTGGGGTACCTCAGTAGACCTTGCAGGTCGGCCCCTAGTTTTCTGTGGAGGCATCTATGACTATGGAACCTCAGTGCTGGCAGCTTTCCTCTGACTGGTTGAACATTTAGGAGGCATGTCAGAAACGTGTAAATGCACAAATTAGAAAGGAAGTTTTTTTATAGAGTTAAACTCTATCGCACGAACTAAGATTATGAAAGAAGTGAAATAATTCCTAATGTCCTATAGCCTCTTGATTATAAGTATGGTGCATGACACACCCATAAGAAATACTCTACTAGACACGGCTTCATAGACACCCTAGGACTCTTGAACTCTGTGCTTTGATACCAAGTTTATCACGCCCCGAGAGGGTACCCTAGGCGTGGCCGGCACTCAGAAACCATCTCTGTCTTCCGAGAGAATCACTTGGTCTTATTACTCATTTGTTCATCAGTGGAAGACTTAAGAATACTAATGTGGTCTTGTCATCATCAACATCAAAGGAAAAATAGATAATTCTTAGAAAAAGTAGTTTTTAAGGAGAACTACTCTGATTACATCATCAAACTCTGTCTATGAAGTCTCTAATACTCTTAGATGGTGCCAATGACATGTCCATGGCTACCTTAAAAGAAACATAATACTCAAAAATAATAAAAGGATAGAGAGTTCCTCCGAATACAAGAAGGACTCACCAAATAGCTAAAAAATAATGATCTTCAACGATGCACCTGTTGAGGATCTCTAACACCTGTAACTGCATCATAAAATGATGTAGGTAGAATGATGTCAGTACGTGGAATGTACGAGTATGTAAAATGGCAGGAAGGTAAGGACATATATCAAGAAATTCCTCTCACGAAAACTCATCTCAGAACTCAACATCATCTCAACATTAATATGTAATGCAAATTTAAAATAATAATAAGAAATACTTACTCAGTTGAGAGTTTCTCTAACCGACAACCATCACTTATGAGCTAGCGATGATACAAATAAGTGATATCGTTGCCACATCCATCCAATACCTTGCCAGGGTAAAGGACATCACCATCTTGGATCAACTCATCAAAGTCCTCTTTTTAGGACTTAAGAGGCACAGCCTCCATCCTACGCTGGCTATGTAGTTTTGGGTTTGAGTCAATTAAACTCTTACCCAACTCGGTGCTCAATACTACTCTCAAAATATTTGCTCATATTAATCTCATCATCTAGTCTCATTGGACTTTAATTTAAATCATCAAACTCATCTTATTACCTCTTCATCAATCATTATACTTCAAAAACATCATTTACATTTCATCAAAACATCTTACTCAAAACATCATTTACTCAAATTCATTTAAACTCAACTCTTTTTCTCTTTCAAAACTCAATAAAATACATACATAGTATTAATTCATATCACTCTTTTTATCAATGAAAATATTAAAAGCCAACATCTTTATTCAAAACATGTGTAAAAATATTCATGAACATCAAATCAATTAGGATTCATGAGAAAGTAGCCATGAACAATAATTCCAATAATATGAGAGATAATAATAATAATAATAATAATATCAATGCATAAATATTTCTAACTCAATAGAAGAAGAATTAATTCATTTAGAATTCAAAATTTTGATAAAACTCAACTATAACTCAATTATAAATAATTTAAATATTGAGCGCATGGACGAACTCAATCCAATGCTATGAAAGCCTTACATACCTTAAATCGGAAGCTTTACTCTGAATTGGAACTTGGACCACTTGCCTTTTCTTCTTATCGGAGCATTTTGTGTACTATCCGGAGTATAAAAATCACCGGAATAATATTTTTATACTACTAAAACTAAAACTATATTTGACAATAAGTAAAGAAGTGTATAGAGAGAAGAGTTGCTTAAGAAAGCTTGATGAATAAAAATGAGGAAATATGGTTGGTATTTATAGGTGTGGAGGAGGGACCTAACAATAAATAAAATTAATTACAAAGGATGATATTGAAAATTCAATGGAGGATTTTGATGTCATGGATGATGTCAAATGGTTCTAGATCTTTCTATGGTAGGTGAGATGAGATCTCTTTTAACAGAATATCTATTTTCGAAGCTACATTTGAACAAGATAAATTCCTTATTAGGATTTGGTATCTTCATAAGAATTGTAGATATAGAAGTCTAGTTTTAGTTAGTTCAAGAATCGTCCAATTTGGAGCATGCTACATCGAGATATGAATTTTATTCTACAAATACTCCATTCCATCACAACACTATGTCTTGCAAAGATTAATTTATTTGATTTACTTAAATTCCAAATCTTAAGATATGTTCTTCATAAAAGTTGTAGGTAATGATGGTTTGGTTACTCAAATATTTGAATCACCTAATTTGGACTATTCTATGAAAAGTTATTCCTAAAATACAAAGACATTAGCATTTTCATCGAGAATTGAAATACCGACATACAACGTTTTAGGGGGTGTTACATCCTTCTTATGATCTCTCAGAGTCCAGGGAACATACATCTTCAAAAAAAAGGCATGGGACTGAACCTAAGTGAGTATAGGTAAAATTGGAGATCAACATTCCGCAAAGGCTCTCCACCACTACTTAGCCTCACCTTGAAGCTAAAAGTCATGAGCTCATCTCCATGCTAGTGTGCAATGCCAAACTTGTGAAGTCTCTCATAGCTGTGGATTAATTCGTAGGCATCCTCACTCTTAAAACCCTGAAACACTGGAGGCTTCAACTTCAAAAACTTGGTCAGCATCTTGTGTTTAGTGCCAGTTATCACTGGGCCCAAATGTGGAAGGAAGAAGGCATCATTACCTAATGCTCCATCCATCTGAAAGACTCCAGCCAACAGGACAAGTGATTGAATATCGGGTAATAAGAACCGTGGGAATGGCTCCAAAGCCGACCAACCCACTTAGAAAATTCATAATCTGTTGAGCTATAGCTGGGTCCAAAGGGGGAAGTCATGTAGCCTCAGTTTCTTCTCCTGTAGTTCAGTATCCTCCTCAAACTCAACTTCCACATTCTCTTCCACCTTGGCTTAGGGTGTTGGATGTGCGTCGTCTATCGGAACATTCTCGACTTGAGGTCTGTCAGTAGCCGCCTACAGATGTTCTGTATTCAACAAAGAAAAAGTAAGTGCAGTTTCATTACACACAATAACAGTGTACTTGTAGGATCATGCGGCCAGTCTAGCAAGTGAAATATACACAAATAACTACAACATAGTAAAAATAGGCATAAATAGAAGCACATTACCAACTAACATTTCATGATGCAAATATGCAGTTTCACAGTGTCAATCTAAACTACATCAGTCAACAATGGTCCTCTCGTGGAACCCATACCCAAACTATTAATGTATCGGCGTGACACCCGATCCAATAGTTGGTATGTACCAACATGGTATCTGATTCACTATAAAATGGTGTGAAACCCGATCTAATATATGTCGGAGTGGTATCCAATCCAATTATGTATAGTCTTCGTATCTGATCCAACAACCACAATCACAATCACAATCAACAATGAATAGTTTTCACACTTGCACAATCAAGCAATAAATTCATTGCATGCAATTGATCACATATAATCATTTCGTTAGGTTCGTTCCTTATTTCCCTATCCATATACATGCATGCTATACTATTCCTACAGTTAATAGGCACGCTTAAAAAAACCGAGAAAATAAACCATCACCTACCTCGAAACAAGCCTTAGGAACCTAAAGAACTAGAGCTTTCCCTTTTTCCAAAGTCTGGGCTCGTTCTTGGTCTAAAAAAATAAGAATTACAAATAATCAATGAATAACGGCTTACAATACCCGAAATATATCAAAATCCTAACCCTTGGCCACTTTCATGATCATCTTCCCCAACTAGAGCTTTTTTCACAATTAATTTCAGGCCAAAACCTCTCCTTATGAGAAATGCCATAGATTATAAGGTCTAGGAATAAAATTACAAGTTACAGGAATGATTAAATTACCTTTGACGAAGAAGTAGGTGGAAAACTGAAAAGAACAAGCCCTAGGTCGATTCTGGTTCTCACAAATGAAATAGCATAAATAGAAACCATTTTGGGATTTTTCTGACTTAAACCTGCGACTTCCCCTCCATGGAAATGACTATCCTGCCATCGCGGAAATAAACCCACCGTGGTGGATTGCGTGGAGATAGAAACTCACAACTCGTGTCCTAAATCCCCATTTCGTAACACACCTTCAAAGCATGACGTTCCAAAAGAACTCTTTCATGCTATGATAAATTAGAGGAGTTCTACTTTTCTGATTTCGATTTCGTAAAGCCATACATGCTCCTTGATGTCATGGCTATCAACTCAAATGATCAAATTCATAATTAAATCACCCATCCATTACCTAATTACCCCAAACCTCACCTGACTAAAATTTAATCAAAGTCTGGCCTAGGCTCAAAATTTCCAAGTTACTACTCAAAAGATTTTTGGCACAAATTCCTTCCCCATTGGCTTATCAATAACGGCGGGAACAAGTCGTTACATTTTTTGAATTAAATTTAGCGACCAACAAAGGACATATACAATTTAAACAATGTTTAATCTTTCGTCTTCCCTTTTCTTCCGATAAGTATAAGAAGTCTATGTCATAATATAGCCTTTTGTGAATCGAGATTAATGACTAAATATTATTAAAACCTCATATTCATATATACTAGAACCATGACGATTCAATAAAATATTCTTTTTCAATTCATCCCCAACTCAATCAAGAATACTTTTTGATCCAATCCTCAAGGTTCCATTGAAAAAGGAAATCCCATATAATATACCAGATCCGTCTTGGTGGTTGATAGAATGAATAAATATGCCATTTTTCTATATTTTTTACCAGGGATAGTACCTACCGCAAAAATATTTTTTATTTCGGCAATAGCTTGTAAAGACAAATTGTCAATCTTTTTGCTTGTATTAAAAGAAATAAGAGGGCAGTGCTAATTTACATTCCTTCGATAAAATAAGATTATTCTATACATATCAATCAAAAAAGAGTCACGAGAAAAAGTGACAGTTAAAAATGAATTGAAAGCTAGATAGTTGGAATTCTAAAAGAAATTGTTTAGAATTTAGATATTGATTATAATTAATTATTTTTTGGACCCAACAAATCAGTAAACTGAAAAAAAAAATGAGAGGAGACTTTTAGAAAATCCTCATGCCTTTTCTGGAGACAAACATCTTACTCGAGTCTGACAATTTAGTCTTCTAGACTTTTAGTTAGTCTTTCATTATCTTTTGTTAACCCTATAAGTAAGTTTAGGTCATATACCATATATATTCTTTGCGAATTAAAAAGCTTAACGGCCATAAGGTCACAATTTAAACATAGTGGAATCTTCCGTCATCTTTTATTAATGCTATAAGTAAATTTATGTCATACTATATATATTCTATGTGAGTTAAAAACTTTAACGATTAAATTAAAAGAGCACAATTTAAACCTAGTTGAATCTTTTATTAACCCTATAAGAGTAAGTTTATGCCATACTACATTACTTGCGAGTTAATAAGCTTAATAGGAAAAAGATCACAATTAAAACCTAGTTCTACCTTCCATCTTTAACCCTATAAGAAAAGCTAGACATCAACACCACTTAACTCATATAAAAAGGGGAAAAGAGAGAAAAAAGAATTGGCTCTCCCTAACCTTATTTTCCTCTCTTCTAGAAATTAGAGTGACTACACTTTATCGAAAGACAAAAACATAAGAATCTGAATATAGGAAATAATATATGTAGGTATGACTTTTTCTTTCGATTTTGTGATTCTTTGTTAATCCTATATATTCTAGAAACAAAAAAAAATGTGGTATCTGGAAAGAACAACCTCCAAAATATTTATTAGTTTTCTTTGTAAGCATTTGAATATTATGAAGCAACAAGTAGGTAGCACCTTTCTTTTTAAATGTATGAATATTGAATAGGCCTCATTGAAATTCTTCTTCATTACTTTAATTCATTTCCAATTTAGATACGTTATTTGTTTACATCGAAAAGTTTCGGAATTAAAATTTACCCATTATGTATACTAATTTGTTAGATTTTTAAAGTGTAAGAGATCATTTTTGAAAACTATACTAGTAAAAGCATTATTTTTAATAACAACAATAACAATAACAATAGTAACAAACGCACAAATATATAAGTGAATGAGACAACGACTTTGAGGAAAAAATGAAACGCAACAAGTGTACTCTTCAAATAAGGACACAGGGAAAGAGATGTTGATAATCTTATGACACCAATTTGACAAAGAAAACAGTAAATGACACAATGGGTCAACATGGACATACATAAAAAAAAAACTAATTAAAAAAGACAGACATTGATCCTAGTTCCTTACATATTGTTGTTGTTCTGGTTTGGATCTTGATCAGTAATATTGTCGAAAGATAGATCATCAAGTATCCAATCCAACAACTCAGAAAATGCAGGACTTTGTGGAGAGATAACTGAATAGTGCTGGTGGTTATCCATTGGAGCTGATGCACCTATTGGAGAAATATTCATTGAAGGGTTCACTTCAGGAAGTATTGGAACAGATGTTGGAGGAGCCATCATAGGTGAAGATATTGGAGAAACCATTATTGTTGGAAGTATTGGAGGGGCTATTTGTTGAGGCATTTGTGGAATTGGAGAAAAAATTTGTGATGAAAATCGAGGAGCCCTTGGCCACACGGAGCTGGTTCCACCAGATTCCATCAATCCAACAATGGACTTAGGGGCATTAGATGTAGAATCCTCTCCGTCATCCTTTGCTTTGAGTGCTTCACGTATATTTTTAAGATTTTGGTTGATCACATAACTTAGATCATTGAGTTCGGAAAAATTCATGCCAACATGAATATCTCCTCCATTCAAAAGTTCATGCATCTTGTTTGTGAGCTCACTAACCCTATTTTTTTTCTTTACTTTCTGCAGTTGTTCCTCCATTTTCTCTATCCTTTGCCTGGTGAACTTTTCTTGTGTCATCATGTTTTTTGATTGCTCAAAATATGAAAACTCCCTAAACTTTGTACATGTGTTGATAGCAACATCATGACTTGGAAACACCTTAGGTTCCTGGTGGTAAGTACTATAGATGACGACAACTATTTCAACTTCACAAAGAATGCTCAGTTCATGTACCTTTTTCAAGAACCCTTTCATTCTTTTGTTGTATGAGGCTTTTCTCTTATTGATATTTTCAATAAAAGCAAGCTTCACTTTACTTCTAGTCATGGGTAAAGAGGAGGAAGAGAAGGAGAAATGTGTTTATTTGGATATGGGAGATGAAATGGCTTTGTTGTTATTGTTGTAGTGTGTTTCTTTGCCTAGGATTGACTCTTATTTATACAGGAGAATTTCTGTTTTTGAAAATTTTGAATGAAAGGATTCTTAGTTTTCACCCGTACTGTTTTGGTATGAAAGTAAATAAGGGTAATCATCTTCAAATATATGTAGTTTATGGCTCGAGTCTTATGATGATGAATTATTTTGAGTCAAACTTTTCTTATTAGGAAAATAATTTAGTTAGTTCAAATCCAAGTTAGTATATCCAAAAAAATGGTGATAGAGTAATAATATTTTTTTTTATGAAGAAAGTTAAAAAATATATGTTTTTTGGATGCACAAAAATAAAGATTAAAACAAACGAACATTTTAAATATTGACTAAGAATTTTGAAATTTCAATAATCCTAAAAACAATCTATGTAGTGGTTAATTTAATAAAATACAAATATTTATATTTAATGGTGATATATGTATGATTATTTACTTATAGTCGCTGTAGCGCTTATAGAAACACATTATTATTTTTTCTAATTGTGGAAGAAACCATATTTAGTAGATATTTTATGATTCTTTCAAATATATTTAAAGTTAAATCCTACGTATATTTATTTTGTTATTGTTTGATACGCACCAACGAATCACTCGATCATAGTGAATAATTTTCCAAATTGATTTTGAGGCAAATAAATATAAAATAATTGCACAAAATATTAATCAAATTAATGTGTTTACTTTTTAAAAAAAAAATCATTTTAAGAAAAGTACTCAAGAAGAAGATAAATCTCATTGAGCTCTTTCCAAAATAAGCCCTTGTGTCATTTTTAGGTTTATCCGATCTTTATATTTAACGTCTCTCCATATTTGCCAAAGAGGAAGAAAGAACAATAAATTTATTGAATTTATGCAATATATTATAATTTTGGTGCATTAAGTTTAATGGTTAAAAGGTTATAATTTAAGCCTAGTTAATGAATTTTACTTTCTGCGAATTAATTCTTAGTGTCAGTCAATCAAGTTTGCTATGAAGAAAAGAACAAGTCTTGGCTTTTATGCTAGGTTAATCTGTTCAGAAATTTCATGTTCACCGTCTCATTTTTCCTCATTATTAAAAAAGTCTATTAGTATAAGCAGAGATGGAAGAATGAGCAACGACCACAAATAGAGTTTGTTTATCTCATATTGTAATTTTTGCGAGTTAAATTTAGCGACTAACAAAGGTCACAATTTAAAATTAGTTGAATCTTTTGTGTTCCCTTTTCTCCCTATAAATATAAGAAAGTCTATGTCATATTATTGCATTTGCAAATCGAGCTTAACGGATAAAAGTCTTAAAACATCATATTCATACTAGAACCACGACGATTCAAAAAAGATTTCTTTTATAATTCATCCATGGCCTCAATCAAGAATAGTTTTTGATCCAATCCTAAAGGATCCCTTAAGATACACCAGATTCGGCTTGATTGTTCATAGGGTGAATAAATATGTCATTTAACTATGATTATTTTACTAGCGACAACACATACCATAATATTTTTTAATGGGGCTACTCTTGTAAAGACAAATAATCAGTCTTTTCTTTCATACCAGGAGAATTACGACCGTACAAAGCTAATCCAAATTTCTGTGATAAAATAAGATTAGTCTATACATCTTAATCGGAAAAGAATCAAGAGAAACAGTGATGGTTACGAATAAAGAGCTAAATAGTTGGAATTCTAAAAAATATTTAGAATTTAGATATTGGTTATAATTATTTATTTTGGGACCCAACAAATCAGTTAACTAAAAAAGAAATGAGAGGAGATTTTAAAAAATCCTCATGTCTTCTCTCGAAACAGAAATCTTACCCGAATCAGACAATTTAGTCTTCTAGGGTTTTAGTTAATCTTTCATCATCTTTTATTAACCCTATAAGCATAATATATATATATATATATATATATATATATATATATATATATATATATATATATATATATATATATTCTTCGCGAGTTGAAAAGCTTAATGACCATAAAGTCACAATTTTAAACATAGTTGATTCTTTTGTAATCATTTATTAATGCTATAAGTAATTTTATGTCATACTATATATATTCTCTTCGTGTTAAAAATATTAACGGCCAAAATAATCACAATTTAAATCTAGTTTAATCTTCTATCTTCTTTTATTAACCCTATTTGTAAATTTGTGTCATATTAATTAGAAAAGACGATTTATACTAGCGTTGATAAAAGACTAATCATTTAAACATTCACATGGTCTAGGTTTTCAAGAGGATTAATACAAGTGACAGTGAAAATGTAATAAAATCATGAATACACCTTTTCAAGGTTCTTCTACATGTATTCATATTTTGGTTGGCAGAAGTCTAGATGAAAACCCCCACCACATTGAGAGGAAGAAATCTTGGGTGGATGGCTTTAGAAAAAAAATCATTTTTGGCTCTTGTTAATCATCCACATAATAATGATGGTCGATCTTTTTTAAAAAATAAAATAAAAATTGGTGAGTAAATAAAAGAAAATAATGTTGGCACTATCAAATCCCGTGTAATTCTACGAGTATGATTGGGAAGAGTAGGATGTAAACAAATCTTACCTCTAATTTTGTGAAGTAGGGTAGATATTCTTGACAGACTCTTGGCTCAAAAGAGGAGTCGAATCATGCTTTCAAGAAAATAAGACAATACAAAGTAAATAAAAATAGACCAATAATATACATTTATGAATAAGAAACTACAGAGTTACTATATACTACTACTAATAAGGAGGAAAGGGAATATGGTTGACCCCTAGGACTGCATATCAATCGGGTTGGTTCGATTTTGAAGTTTATCAGTTTGACTTATTGGTTATCTATTTGTAGATATACAAAATCATTATAAAACCATTTAGATATTGGCTTATTGGTTCTTGATCATTATCGGTTCGGTTATCGATTTATCATTAAGATTTGACATACAAAAACAATTATTGAAAATCACTTAGAAACAAGGTGACAAACCAAATGAAATATGCACATGAGTTGATATATTGCATCTAGCTCAAAAGCAAATACTGTAACATTATAGAATAACCAAGAGTTTGAGACAATCAGAAATAAAAGTATGAAACTATCAACTCATGTGCATAAATATAATGATATAACAAATAGTATAAATATAATTTATTAACTTGCTATCGATTTATTGATTAACCCATTAAATAAACCTCCCTGCCAGGCTGCATTGCTCCTCTACCTGCATTGCCATTTCCCCATCCTTCACGGCCTCTCTGATTTCCTCCTCGCCTACCTTGTGGAAGTCATTTTCCGTTCTTACCTTTGTCTGCCCGTACCACTGCTCCATTCTGCTGCTGCACGATATCAATCATGTGAGGTTTGGGGAAACTTCTCCTTATGTACCCTGGTTTCCTATAATTATAACAACTGCGGTTAAGGGATGGCCTACTACCCGGAGCGAATGAAGCTTCCCAACCATCCTAAGTAAGATTCTGTTATGGAGTACCTGAGTAACCACTCGTAGAATAGGACATGGTTAAGTGAATTGCTCGGAATGCAAATTTTGACCTACTTGAACCTCTAGAGTAAGAACCATTGAAGTGACCTGTATTCTTGGGCTTCTTAGATAAAGCCTTGGCCTTCCCATCCTGTCGAACTCCTTCCACTTTATTCACAAAGTCTGTTACTTCATTAAAGCTTCTACCTACAGAGGTCATATGAACAGATAATATCAGTAACTCTAGATTTAATCCTTTGACAAACAAATGAATCCTTTCCTCCTCAGTAATCACCAGTTGGGTAGCATATCTAGATAAGGCATGGAACTTAGCCTCATAATCAGCTACGGTCATACCACCCTACTCAAAAGCCATGAACTCATCCTTCTTACAATTTCATGACTACCCTTCCCAAGACCTATGAATTCATCCTTTTTATGATCTCTCAGAGTCCAGGGCACATATATCTTCAAAAGAAGGGCATGGAACTGAACCCAAGTGAGTATAGGCAAAACAGGCAATCAACATTTCACAAATGCTCTCTACCACTACTTAGCCTCACCTTAAAGCTAAAAATTATGAGCTAATCTCTATACTGGTGTACAATGCCCAACTTTTGAAGTCTCTTATAGCTATTGTGGATAAATTCATAGGCATCCTCACTCTCAAAACCCTAAAACACTGAAGACTTTAACTTCAAAAACTTGGTCAGCATCTCGTGCTCAGTGCCAGTCATCACTGGGCCTAAATGTGGAAGAAAGAAGGCATAAATTCCTAATGCTCCATCCATCTGAGACACTCGAGCCAACAGGACAAGCGATTGGAGATTGAGTAACAAGAACCATAGGAATGGCTCCAAAGCTGACCAACCCACTCAGAAAATTCATAATCTGTTGAGCTATAGCTGGGTCCAAAGGGGGAAGTCATGCAGCCTCAGTCCCTTCTCCTCTAGTTCAGTATCCTTCTCAAACTCAAATTCTACATTCACTTCCATATTGGCTTGGGGTGTGGGATAGGCCTTGTCTATCAGAACATTCTCGACTTGAGCTTCACCCTTGATAAGTGATGCCTTTTTTCAAACTCTGCCCCGTCCTTTTCTCGTGCCCCTACCTCAGCCACGTCCTCTCATTGTTGTCTCCTCTTCTTGCTTATTAATGGGATTTATTGGCCGAAAACTGTTATATTGCGTGTTAACAAACTACAGACACGAAAGTGAAAGAGGTTAGATACCAATTGACATCAAGTTATAGAACAAAAGGGAGAAAAACATAGAGAGATTTCCTAAAGTCTTGTAGCCCCTCAAAGAAAAAATAAAGACGTCTCTGTACCATTCCACAAAACTTTACTAGATTTTGGTACAATGATATCAACGAACCCTATGATCTGATATCAGCTTTGTCAGGACCCTCGAGCCATGAGTGAGGCCCATACTAACCCTGTGGTGGGAGTGTTATACCCCGTAATTTATAGTTCAGAACATTTCCTTATGCTTCTTAAAAGTTGCCACGTGATCCATATTATCTATAACATTATCAAATGACTCTAAGGAAGGAAGGGTATGATGCCCCATAATAGTGAAGGTTGGAAATAAAGTTATAAGGATTTGAAAAGAGTCGGAGGATAAATGACAAGTCATGAAACTCGACTTACTTGCGTAAGACACCGACTTGGATGTCCTACGTAATTAAGCTACTTGAGTACATGTTGAACTTAAGTAGCAAGGAATACATAGGCTCTTAAAGTAAGACGAAATTACGAATCCACAAAAAAGAAGTAAGTAGGTGAAAAGTAGGTGACAAGTAGGTGATGCACCTACTTGGACCAAGTAGGTGACCCACCTATTTGGGGTAGACCCCACGCTGCCACGTGTCAGCCAAGGATTGGGTGCATGGCGTGAGGTGGTGACCTAGGGGATGGACACATTTCACCCCTAGGATATGCCATGTGTCACCTCCAAAAGTGGGATATATATGCTGAAATTATGACTAAGGAAGTCATTTTTTATCTCTTACACTTAAGGAAAATTGGAGAAAACCTAAGGAGAAAGAGAGAGTAGCTACGACAACCCTAGGATTAAGATAAGCCCTCCGATTTTTCTCCGTGAATCAATTGTCTAAGGTGTTCTTCGGTTGAATAATTGTGTTTAATAACATAAATTAAGGGTTTGGGGCAGCACGAAGAATTAATGGGAAGTTCATCAACTTTCGGTAAGTTTTGGAGGCTCATTTGTTAAGGTATGGTGTGATTCTTTTGTTCCACGTTTTAGTAAGGATTTGGAAATGTTATGAATTTATGAATATGTATTGGAAACATGAAAATATGCACGTTACGGCTGAAGAGCGTTGCAGGTCATGTAGGGGCTATTTTGACGATATTCTAACGGGTTAAAGTTTGGCTAGTTTCGTTTTTATTTTGGTGTTGTATTGGGAGTTGTTTTGTAGTATTGCAGGGATGGAAACATGTCTAAATATTGGTATAAGTTCTTCTGGTTTCAGCCACATGACACCCCATTTTGTGTGGTTTGGATTTTACGAAATAAAGATTGAAAACCTTATTTTGGTATCGTAATTTTGGGTGAGTCATTGGGAACTTGTATTGTGTAATATTGTAGTGATTTGGTTGTACATAGCTTCTGGTTGTTTTTGTAATATGGCTGCTAAGTTAGAGGTTAAATCGGAAATTTGGATAGGACAAGTTATATAGGAAACGCTGCCCGATATCCTTTAACTTCGGAACTAGTCAATAGACTAGTCAAGAAGGACGAGCAAGGAAATGGATCCTATAAATACGTGAATATTAATGTAGGAACTGGAAAGTTGAAGTTCATTAATATTGGTATTACTTTCATGATTAATACGTTAAGGAGGTAACGAGGCAACCTGGATTACAGTTAATCCATAAGAGGTATGTAAAGCCTATATCTCCTTTTTTTTGCATGTCTTCAAGTTAAGTAATGAATGATATGAGATTGGGGGTAAATCTACTCATAAATGCTAAGAGTAATTCACGGTCCTTATTTACTTCTTGATGAAAGCACTTTACAGTAATTGAACTAGGGCTTCTCAAGCCTTCCATATGTTAGGAAGTGATGAGTATGTAAAGCTATCTTTCTTCTCTTTTGGCATGTCTTAGATTTAAGTATTATGTATGTGAAATTGGGAGTTATTCCATTATTAAAGCTCTGAGTATGAGTTAAGACTCTTGTTCACTTCCTACTGATTATAACTCTTGTAATAAGTTGAGTCATTACCTTTCAAGTCTTCCATGTGATAAAAAGTAGTACATGTAAAGCTTGTCCTTTCCTACTTCTAGAAAGACTAGACTATAGGTAATATAGGACATGGATCTGGAGGTGACTCCATTTATAAGTTCTAGATATAACTCGTGACTTGTAGTAACTTCTGAATATTAAAGGTCTGAAAGTAGTTAAGCTACTATTCTCGAGCCTTCTATATAATGAATAGTAAGTGAAGATACAAGCTCTTCTTCCTAAAGGCCCTACAGTGATAAATGTTTCTGATTGCATAAGTTGTGTCTCTGATTGCATGAGTTATGTTTCTAATTGCATAAGTTATGTCTTGGGTTACATGAGCTATGTGGCATTGTCTTGATATATGTCTGTGATTCCTGAGGCCCCAATTGATGTAATCCCTAATGACATCTAAAGGGTACTTCGGATAATTACTTTCCTGGTCTTCACGTGACGGTTCACTTGATTGTTTCATTGAGTCTTAGAGGATGACTTAGTTGCATATGGCTTCTCACTACTCTATTTGTGCATGCTGTAACCTTTCTTTCTCTGCATCCTACAATGGGATGGATATTATATCGAGCGCAGCTTTACTACTTCTTTCACCGAATCCCGGTCCAGATATGTATGATTCCATGTACGAGGAGACGATTCCATATGTGAGGCACGATATATGTTATGATGATACAATTATTCCTCGAGTCTCGGGCTGGCTGTACTATGATAGTATGTGTCGTAATATGATGGTATGTGTGTGATAGTATGTGTGGGGAAATAAGGAAGGAATACCGAGTTTCTCACTAGAGGGCCAGGTATGTATGTATATATATGATGTTGGGCCGTATTAGATATACCCCACTCCCTTCACTGAGTCCCTCACTAAAGGTCTGAATACTTTATGTAGGCATGCATATGAAAATATAGTAATACATTTGTGACCCCGAGCAACATAATGGACCGGATATAATATGATGACATATACGATAAGGTTATGCCGTATATGATGATATAATGCCGTATACAATGACATGTGGAAGTAATATACATGATGAAAAGAGATGATGACATGATGATATAATGATATGTTGATATGATGAAATGATTATGACACCGAGTTCACTAAAGGGATGGGTATAGTGTATGATAATGTATATGACTACATTTCCTAAGATGCAGGCACAGTGATTGCTAACTGTCACATTTGTTCCCTGCATCCCTATTTCAACTATAACTTCTTTGTAAGGTTTTATGCTTACATACTCAGTACATATATTGTGTTGATCACCTTTTATGGGGGGCTACATTTCATGCCCACAGGTACAGACACACGACTCAAGGATTTGCCAGCTTAGGGTTCCACCCAGCGAGTTTGAGAAGAGCTCCATTGTATCAGAGCCAAGCTTTTGGTACTGAACCTTGATGTATATATTTGCTTGTTCAGGGGTAAGGCGGGGGCCCTGTCCCTCCATATATCATCGTTACTACTCTCAGAGGTCTGTAGACATACATGTGGGTTGTATATACGTGTGTGTGAGTTATGTATCTATGTATATTGTTCAGTTGTTCCAATATGTGAGCATACAAGAGGTTTAGGGTAAACGTAAGTGTCCGGCTTGGGCACCCTTCATGGCCTATGGGGTTGGGTCATGATAGGGAGAACCAATACTATACCTCCAACTAACATCCTAACACATAAACATGCAATTTAAAGATTTTGAAAGATAATTTAATAATTGTTTTAATCTGAGTTCCCACAAACTCAGGAAAGTTAATTAAACAATTAAATAATACGGAAGCTATCCCCTAGAACTAGAAAGTCATTTTACCCAAACCATACTAAAGGTCGAAAATAAGGGATGCAACCCCGAAATCAATCATATGAAATAAAGTCTAGGAATAGTCCAAGTCCGATAGAAAAATACTAAGATCGAGAAGAATCTACAGTAGCCTAAAAAAGCTAGCTTACTCTTAAATTCTGCACTTACTAATCTGTTATCTGAGGTCTATCAGTAGCCGCTTGAAGATGTTCTGTACTCAACAAAGAAAGAGTAAGTGCAGTTTCATTACACACAATAACAGTGTACTTGTAGGATCACGCGGTCAGTCTAGCTAGTGAAATATACACAAATAACTACAACATAGTAAAAATAGAAATAAACAGAAGAACATTACCAACTAACATTTCATGATGCAAATATGCAGTTTCACAGTGTCAATCTAAACTACATCAGTCAATAATCGTCCTCTCATGGAACCCATACTCAAACTATTAATGTGTCGGCATGACACCCGATTCAATAATTGGTACGTACTAGCATGGTACCCGATCCAATATATGACGCTGTGAAACCCGATCTAATATATGTCAGCGTGGTATCCAATCCAATTATGTACTGGCTTGGTATCTGATCCAACAAATATAATCACAATCACAATCAACAATAAATAGTTTTCACACTTGCACAATCAAGCAACAAATTCATTGCATGCAATTGATCACAGATAATCATTTCATTAGGTTCATTCCTTATTTCCCTATTCATATACATGCATGCTATACTATTCCTACAGTTAATAGGCAAGTATAACACAATCGAGAAAATAAACCATCACCTACCTCGAAACAAGCCTTGGGAACTCTAAAGAATTGGAGCTTTCCCTTTTTCCAAAGTCTTGGATCGTTCTTATTCTTAAAATAAATAATAAATATAAATAATCAATGAATAACGTCTTACAATACCCGAAATATATCAAAATCCTAACCCTTGACCACTTTCATGATCATCTTCCCCAACTAGAGTTTTTTCCACCATTAATTTCAGGCGAAAACCTCTCCTTATGAGAAATGCCATAGATTATAAGGTCTTGGATTCAAATTACAAGTTAGAGGAATGATTGAATTTGTAACACCCCAAAAAGTTTTTTCGCAAAGACTTAAATATTTCTTCACGTGTGTGTAGACTCAAACTATATGACTTGTAATTTTATATATGAGTTAGGATCAATTACTAAATATTTAAAGTATATTAGATGTGTTTTAGGATCATAAGAGATCTCTAACACCAAGTCGAGTCCGAAGAATTCATTTCGAATAAGTTTCCGAATGAGTTCGTATAAGAGTCCACTTCCAACGACTATATCTCTTTGACTATAATGAACTGGGTGGCCCATGACCTATCAAATTAAAGGTATTTGAGTTTTATTTCCAATTCCATAAAGATTGCAATTTTTGGAGTTCGGAGGCAAAATTTATGACCATTTTACTACATACTAGTACTGTAGACAAATTCAAGCCTGGACGATCACTGCAGGAATTTCAGGCCTGGCGCTCCAGTGGCGCCCGGTGACACTATAGCGCCAAAAACTAGCCTCAGTAATTTATTTCTTGGCGTGACATGCCACTATTAGGTGTGCAGGGTTTTTAAGCCCATTTTCCAGATTTCAAAAATTTCAGGGTTGGCGCCGTAGTGGCGCGGCGCGCCACTATAGCGCTAGCAGGATTTTTGTCCAGTTTTCAAGATTTTTGAGAAAGGGAAACTTGGAATTTTTTCCTAAACATATATACACTAACTTGGAATATTTTGGGATCATTTGTTTTGTCTTTCACCTCCCCAAAACCCTAATCTTCATCCCCTGTTCTCTTCCAAATCATCTCCAACAGAATTTCCTCTCAAAAGCTCAAGGATTCAAGCTTCCCATTGAAGACCTAACATCAAGGTTTCTTGAAAATCTACTCTAAGGTATGTAAGGCTAATCTAAAATATGGATTGAGTTCTTCCATATGCCCATAGATGTGTTGGATGGATATTGTGAAAAACTTGAAGCTTCTATGAATATTTTCTTGGACTTTTTTTTCTCTAAACTCTAGAATATTATTAATATTTGTTAATGATGTTCTTGAGTTGAGTTTGTT
Source organism: Solanum dulcamara (assembly GCF_947179165.1). Classification (NCBI taxonomy): domain Eukaryota; kingdom Viridiplantae; phylum Streptophyta; class Magnoliopsida; order Solanales; family Solanaceae; genus Solanum; species Solanum dulcamara. Next base: position 73,317,269 of record NC_077243.1, on the reverse strand, counting down.
TAGATTATAGATTCATGTACTCATTCACATGAAACCAGGATGAGATTTCCTTTTTGGTCATAGTTTGTCTTGAGATTGAGATTGATGGTTTTTATGTATAATAAAAATAATATTGCTTATAAAGTGAAATGAGTTATTCTCTTTATATGAGTTTGATGAAATTGAATATTTAGTTATATGAGGATTTTGAAGCATGATGTTTGATGATGATGTGAATGACGTTTATCTTTAACAAAGGTAAAATGATTGAGGAATAGGTTATGTTGATGATGATGTTTTGAGATGAAGTGGATTGGAGTCTAATGTGACTATGTGATATGATTTGCATAATTTGATTTGATTGGAGTCATATGAGGATTTTGAGTATAAATAATTGTTTGAGAAGGTGTTTTAAATAAATGATTTGTGAACATTTTTGCATTAACTATTTAAATGAGTATTTTGAGTTTAAAGAATGATTATTTTCATCTTTGATTTAAAAAGAGTTTAAGCATGAATTGAGTTTGAGAAGTTTCTTGATTATCATTTCGAACATGAGTATTTTGAATATAAATAACTTGAGCATTTTTACATAAAAATGTTTATTTTGAGTTTGAGCTGAGGAGTTGAAATTATGTTTTAAATGCATCTAATATTTTCTACTTTCATTGAGTTGAGATTGTATCAATTTTAAAGAGAAGAGTTTGATGGTTTGAGATGAATTGATTTGAAAGAAGGTCCAATGAGGCCAAATTTGATTGAGTTTTGAAAAAAGAGTCCAATGAAACTAAATGAGTTGATTTGAAAATAAGTCCTAAGAGACTAAATGGGTATTTTGGATATTTTACTCACTTGATAGATATGAGCATATTGAGTCTTGGGAGGAGTATTGAGCATCGAATTAGGTATGAGTATAGTCCATACTTGAATCCCATGAACTACGTAGCCAACGTAGGAAGGGATTGTACCGTGTCAGATGTTTCCCTATTTTATTATCATGAAATGATAAGACTTGATTGATTGAAGGATTTATGATTGGTTGATTCATTCATACCCTGGCAAAGTGTGAACGAATGTGGCAACAACGTCGGCTTATTGTACTATCACTTGCTCATATGGTGATGGTTGTCGGTTAGAAAAACTCCCAATTGAGTGGATTGTGCTCGATATGATTGGTTTGATTGAGATTGTATCTAATTGAGTTGATTTGCAAATTATTGCTAAATTCTAATTTGCATATCTATTTTGACTTTATTGTTGAGTTGATTGTATATGATTGGACTAGATTAGATGATATGTGATTGGATTGGATTAAATGATATGTGATGGATTGGATTAGATAATATGTGATTGGATTGGATTAGATGATATGTGATTGGATTGGATTAGATGATATGTGATTGGATTGGATTAGATGATATGTGATTGAATTAGAGTTGATGGTATATGATTGTATTGAATCGGATGGTATATGATTGGATTGGATTGGATTGTAAACGATTGGATAAATTGAATTGGATTGTACAAGATTTGATTGGATTGAATATGATTGGATTGGATGGTATATGATTGGTCTTTGTTTAAAATGTATTCTTAGTTTAAACTTATGACACCTTGATTGAGTATCTCTTATCTTTATGACTTGAGATATTTGAACCGGTATTGTTTCATTCTGCTATATTACATACTCGTACATTCCATGTACTGACGTCCATTTGGACTTGCATCATTTCATGATGCAGAGGCAGGTTTAAGAGATCATCAATAGGAGCACCCTTGAGGATCTATTCACACTCAGCTTAATGGTGAGTCCTCCCCTATATCCGGAGGACACCGCTTATATTATTCTTGCATTGAATTTAGCCCTTTTCATTTTGATTTGAGGTAGCCATGAACATGTCATTGGCACCAATTAGATAGTAGTGATAGAGGTTTCATAGACTAGATAGTGATGGGTCGATTGAGTATTTTACTTCTTGAATTATTATTGTCAAACTATTTAACGACATAAATTAGAGTTCGATTTGTTGGCCCATGGCCTTTATTATTTAAGTTAGATTGATGATTTGAGTTGCCCACTAAAGTATTCCTTTATTTTAAACTTTCTACTAATTGATTGAATGAATGAATGTGTGATTGGATCAAGTGGTTCGCTTAGGGACCAGCAATGGTCTTCGAGTGCCGACCACGTCTAGGGTATCCTCCCGAGGCGTGATAGAATTACCTTTGATGAAGAAGTAGGTGGAAAACTGAAAAGAACAAGCCCTAGGTGGATTCTGGTTTCTCACAAATGAAATAGCTGAAATAGAAATAGTTTTGGGATTTTTCTGACTTAAACCCGCGACTACCCCACCATGGAGATAACTATCCCGCCATCGCGGAAATAAAACCACTGTGGTGGATTGCGTGGAGATAGAAACTCACAACTCATTTCCTAAATACCCATTTCGTAACACACCTTCAAACTCCAAAAGAACTCTTTCATGCTAAGATAAATTAGGGGAGTTCTACTTGCCCGATTTTGATTCCGTAAAGCCATACATGTTCCTTGATGTCATGGCTATCAACTCAAATGATCAAATTCATAATTAAATCACCCATCTATTACCTAATTACCCCAAACATCACCTGACTTAAATTTCATCCAATTCTGGCCTAGGCTTAAAATTTCCAAGTTACTATTCAGAAGATTTTTGGCACAAATTCCTTCCCCATTGGCTTATCAATAATGGAGGGAACAAGTCGTTACATTTTTCAAATTAAATTTAGCGACCAACAAAGGTCATATACAATTTAAACAATGTTTAATCTTTCGTCTTCCCTTTTCTTCCAATAACTATAAGAAGTCTATGTCATATTATAGCCTTTTGTGAATCGAGATTAACGACTAAATATTATTAAAACATTTGATTCATATATACTAGAACCACGATGATTCAATAAAATATCCTTTTTCAATTCATCCCAAACTCAATCAAGAATACTTTTTGATCCAATCCTCAAGGTTCCATAGAAAAAGAAAATCTCATATAATATACCAGATCCGTCTTGGTGGTTGATAGAATGAATAAATATGCCATTTTTCTATATTTTTTACCAGGGATAGTACCTACCGCAAAAATATTTTTTATTGCGGCAATAGCTTGTAAAGACAAATTGTCAATCTTTTTGCTTGTATTAAAAGAAATAAGAGGGCGGTGCTAATTCAAATTCCTTTGATAAAATAAGATTATTCTATAATATCAATCAAAAAAGAGTCACGAGAAAAAGTGACAGTCAAAAATGAATTGAAAGCTAGATAGTTGGAATTCTAAAAGAAATTGTTTAGAATTTAGATATTGATTATAATTAATTATTTTTTGGACCCAACAAATCAGTAAACTGAAAAAAAGAAATGAGAGGAGACTTTTAGAAAACCCTCATGCCTTTTCTGGAGACAAACATCTTACTCAAGTCTGACAATTTAGTTTTCTACGCTTTGAGTTAGTCTTTCATTATCTTTTGTTAACCCTATAAGTAAGTTTAGGTCATATACCATATATATTCTTTGCGAATTAAAAAGCTTAACGGCCATAAGGTCACAAACTCACAATTTAAACATAGTGGAATCTTCCGTCATCTTTTATTAATGCTATAAGTAAATTTGTGTTATACTATATATATATATATATTCTATGTGAGTTAAAAACTTTAACGATCAAATTAAAAGAGCATAATTTAAACCTAGTTGAATCTTTTATTAACCCTATAAGAGTAAGTTTATGCCATACTACATTACTTGCGAGTTAATAAGCTTAATAGGAAAAAGATCACAATTAAAACCTAGTTCTACCTTCCATCTTTAACCCTATAAGAAAAGCTAGACATCAACACCACTTAACTCATATAAAAAGGGGAAAAGAGAGAAAAAAGAATTGGCTCTCCCTAACCTTATTTTCCTCTCTTCTAGAAATTAGAGTGACTACACTTTATCGAAAGACAAAAACATAAGAATCTGAATATAGGAAATAATATATGTAGGTATGACTTTTTCTTTCGATTTTGTGATTCTTTGTTAATCCTATATATTCTAGAAACAAAAAAAAATGTGGTATCTGGAAAGAACAACCTCCAAAATATTTATTAGTTTTCTTTGTAAGCATTTGAATATTATGAAGCAACAAGTAGGTAGCACCTTTCTTTTTAAATGTATGAATATTGAATAGGCCTCATTGAAATTCTTCTTCATTACTTTAATTCATTTCCAATTTAGATACGTTATTTGTTTACATCGAAAAGTTTCGGAATTAAAATTTACCCATTATGTATACTAATTTGTTAGATTTTTAAAGTGTAAGAGATCATTTTTGAAAACTATACTAGTAAAAGCATTATTTTTAATAACAACAATAACAATAACAATAGTAACAAACGCACAAATATATAAGTGAATGAGACAACGACTTTGAGGAAAAAATGAAACGCAACAAGTGTACTCTTCAAATAAGGACACAGGGAAAGAGATGTTGATAATCTTATGACACCAATTTGACAAAGAAAACAGTAAATGACACAATGGGTCAACATGGACATACATAAAAAAAAAACTAATTAAAAAAGACAGACATTGATCCTAGTTCCTTACATATTGTTGTTGTTCTGGTTTGGATCTTGATCAGTAATATTGTCGAAAGATAGATCATCAAGTATCCAATCCAACAACTCAGAAAATGCAGGACTTTGTGGAGAGATAACTGAATAGTGCTGGTGGTTATCCATTGGAGCTGATGCACCTATTGGAGAAATATTCATTGAAGGGTTCACTTCAGGAAGTATTGGAACAGATGTTGGAGGAGCCATCATAGGTGAAGATATTGGAGAAACCATTATTGTTGGAAGTATTGGAGGGGCTATTTGTTGAGGCATTTGTGGAATTGGAGAAAAAATTTGTGATGAAAATCGAGGAGCCCTTGGCCACACGGAGCTGGTTCCACCAGATTCCATCAATCCAACAATGGACTTAGGGGCATTAGATGTAGAATCCTCTCCGTCATCCTTTGCTTTGAGTGCTTCACGTATATTTTTAAGATTTTGGTTGATCACATAACTTAGATCATTGAGTTCGGAAAAATTCATGCCAACATGAATATCTCCTCCATTCAAAAGTTCATGCATCTTGTTTGTGAGCTCACTAACCCTATTTTTTTTCTTTACTTTCTGCAGTTGTTCCTCCATTTTCTCTATCCTTTGCCTGGTGAACTTTTCTTGTGTCATCATGTTTTTTGATTGCTCAAAATATGAAAACTCCCTAAACTTTGTACATGTGTTGATAGCAACATCATGACTTGGAAACACCTTAGGTTCCTGGTGGTAAGTACTATAGATGACGACAACTATTTCAACTTCACAAAGAATGCTCAGTTCATGTACCTTTTTCAAGAACCCTTTCATTCTTTTGTTGTATGAGGCTTTTCTCTTATTGATATTTTCAATAAAAGCAAGCTTCACTTTACTTCTAGTCATGGGTAAAGAGGAAGAAGAGAAGGAGAAATGTGTTTATTTGGATATGGGAGATGAAATGGCTTTGTTGTTATTGTTGTAGTGTGTTTCTTTGCCTAGGATTGACTCTTATTTATAGGGGAGAATTCATTTTTTAAAAATTTTGAATGAAAGGATTCTTAGTTGTCACCCGTACTATTTTGGTATAAAAGTAAATAAGGGTAATCATCTTCAAATATATGTAGTTTATGGCTCGAGTCTTATGCAGATGAATCATTTTGAGTCAAACTTTTCTTATTAGGAAAATAATTTAGTTAGTTCAAATCCAAGTTAGTAGTATCCAAAAAAATGTTGATAGAGTAATAATATTTTTTTTCATGAAGAAAGTTAAAAAATATATGTTTTTTGGATGCACAAAATTAAAGATTAAAACAAGCGAACATTTAAATATTGGCTAAGAATTTTGAAATTTCAATAAGCCTAAAAATAATCTATGTAGTGGTTAATTTAATAAAATACAAATATTTATAATTAATGGTGATATATGTATGATTATTTACTTATAGTCGTTGTAGCGCTTATAGAAACACATTATTATTTTTTCTAATTGTGGAAGAAACCATATTTGGTAGATATTTTATAATTCTTTCAAATATATTAAAAGTTAAATCCTACGTATATTTATTTTGTTGTTGTTTGATACTCACCAATCAATCACTTGACCATAGTGAATAATTTTCCAAATTGATTTTGAGGCAAATAAATATAAAATAATTGCACAAAATATTAATCAAATTAATGTGTTTACTTTTAAAAAAAAAATCATTTTAAAGAAAAGTAGTCAAGAAGAAGATGAATCATTTTTAGGTTTATCCGATCTTTCTAGTTAAAAGGTTACAATTTAAGCCTAGTTAATGAATTTTATTTTCTGCGAATTAATTCTTAGTGTCAGTCAATCAAATTTGGTATGAAGAAAAGAACAAGTCTTGGTTAATCTCTTCAGAAATTTCATGTTCACCTTCTATTTTCCCTCATTATTAAAAAAGTCTATTAGTATAAGCAGAGATGGAAGAATGAACAACGCTCACAAATAGAGTTTAATTATCTGATACTGTAATTTTTGCGAGTTAAATTTAGCGACTAACAAAGGTCACAATTACTTTTGTGTTCCCTTTTCTCCCTATAAATATAAGAAAGTCTATGTCATATTATAGCATTTGCGAATCGAGCTTAACGGATAAAAGTCTTAAAACTTCATATTCATATTAGAACCACGACGATTCAAAAAAGATTTCTTTTATAATTCATCCATGGCCTCAATCAAGAATAGTTTTTGATCCAATCTTAAAGGATCCCTTAAGATACACCAGATTCGGCTTGATTGCTCATAGGGTGAATAAATATGTCATTTCACTATGATTATTTTACCAGGGACAACACATACTACAATTTTTTTATTGGGGCTACTCTTGTAAAGACAAATTATCAGTCTTTTCTTTTATATCAGGAGAATTATGACCGTACAAAGCTAATCCAAATTCCTGTGATAAAAACAGATTAGTCTATACATCTTAATCGGAAAAGAATCAAGTGAAACAGTGATGGTTACGAATTGAGAGCTAAAAAGTTGGAATTCTAAAAAATGTTTAGAATTTAGATATTGATTATAATTATTTATTTTGGGACCCAACAAATCAGTTAACTAAAAAAAGAAATGAGAGGAGATTTTAGAAAATGCTCATGCCTTCTCTCGAGACAGAAATCTTACTCTGAATCTGACAATTTAGTCTTCTAGACTTTTAGTTAATTTTCATCATCTTTTATTAACCCTATAAGCAAATATATATTCTTTGCGAGTTGAAAAGCTTAACGACCATAAGGTCACAATTTTAAACATAGTTGAATCTTTTGTCATCATTTATTAATTCTATAAGTAATTTTATGTCATACTATATATATTCTCTTCGTGTTAAAAATCTTAATGGCCAAAATAATCACAATTTAAATCTAGTTGAATCTTCTTTCTTTTATTAACCCTATTTGTAAATTTGTGTCATATTAATTAGAAAAGACGATTTATACTAGCGTTTATAAAAGCCTAAATCATCTAAACATTCACATGGTCTAGGTTTTCAAGAGGATTAATACAAGTGACAGTGAAAATGTAATAAAATGATGAATACACCTTTTCAACGTTCTTCTACATGTATTCATATTTTGGTTGGCAGAAGTCTAGGTGAAAACCCCCACCACATTGAGAGGAAGAAATCTTGGGTGGATGGCTTTAGAAAAAAAAATCATTTTTGGCTCTTGTTAATTATCCACATAATAATGATGGTCGATCTTTTTATAAAAATAAAATAAAAATTGGTGAGTAAATAAAAGAAAATAATGTTGGCACTATCAAATCCTGTGTAATTCTATGAGTGGGGTTGGGGAGAGTAGGATGTAAACAAATCTTACCCCTAATTTTGTGAAGTAGGGTAGATATTCTTGACAGACTCTTGGCTCAAAAGAGGAGTCGAATCATGGTTTCAAGAAAATAAGACAATAAATAGCAAGATACAAAGTAAATAAAAATAGATCAATAATATACATTGATGAATAAGAAACTACACATTTACTATATAATACTACTAATAAGGAGGAAAGGTAATGGGGTTGACCCCTAGGACTGCATAGTGATCGGGTCGGTTCGATTTTGAAGTATATCGATTTGACTAATTAGTTATCGATTTGTAGACATACTAAAATGTTATAGAACTACTAAGATATTGGTTTATCGGTTATTGATTTATTGGTTCTTAATAATTATCGATTTTTATTGTTAAGATTTGACACATACAAAAAAATCATTGAAAATCACTTAGAAATAACGTGACAAACTAAATAAACTATGCACATGAGTTGATAGATTGCATTGTAATGACCCTGAAGGTCATTTTGAAATTTTCTACAAAATGACCATTTTGCCCCTCCCCGTAGTTGCCCCCAGTCATAGTTGATCAGTGTTTGGAGTTAGTTTTGGAAGTTCCTTGAAAAGTTTAGATGTTTGGAAGTTTTGAGTTTTCAAAGGGCTTAAGTTGTTCAAAAGTGGTTTTTGGTACCAACCAGATCTATGAGCCTCAGAATGTATTTCTGTCAGTTCCATCGGCTCCATAATGTGAAATTTAGTTTAGGAGAGTTATCGGTTTCAGTGTTAGAGTCATATTGTGAATTTGAGGTCTTAAGTTGGAAGCTTAAGTTATTTTGGACTAAGGTTTTACTTTGATGAACATTTGGAGTTCATATACTCGGATTGGATTTCTGACGATTTCGTTGTATTTAGAAGGTGATATTAGTCCTGGGGAGAGTTTCAGTATATTTTTTGGGAGTTTCTAGGGCATTTTGGTCTTTTTGAGTCTTAAACTAGTTTAGTTATGAACAAATGAATTTCGAGTAAAGGAGACCTCAAATTCAAATTTCGACGGGCCAGAACGTCGAATTAGAGGGGTATCATGTTTGGTTTGTGTGCATAGAGTCCCAAACAAATCTCGACGGTCCATTCGAGAATTTGAGAAGTTGACTGAATTGGTTGTTGTGTTTTGCTGCCAGGTTCTGCAATCACGAAGGAAGGGCCGCAAATGTAACCATGGCTACCTATCGCAAAAGTGAGGGTCTGGAATTAGCCAGGGCTCACTTAAGCAAACCAATGGTGGAAAACTCGATGCCTGCGAATGGGACCCTCAGTCACTTTAGCGAGACCTGAGAAGGGTTTTGTAACACCCCCAAAATGTTTCCCTAAAATTTGGACCTTTCTTGTATTCGTGTAGGGTCAAACCCAATTATTGTGAAGCGTGTGCATGAGTTAAGATGAGTTCCTAAATAATTAAAGAGTGTTAGAGATGATGTGGGGTCATAAGGGATCCTTAGAACCAAGCTAAGTCCAAAAGAATTCGTCTTGGATAAGTTGTCGAAGGAGTTTGTATAAGGGTCGACTTATAACAACTATATCGTTTGAAATATGATGAACTGGATGGACCACGACCTACCAAATTAAAGGTCGTCGAGTCTTCTTTCCAATGCCACCAAGAATGTAATTTTTGGAGTTCAGAGTCAAAAGATATGACGATCCTAAGACGAACTAGCACTACAGAAATTTTAGGCCTGGGCTGCAACTGCTGGGAATATGGCCTTGGCGCCGCAAGGGCGCGATGCGCCACTATCGCGCCAGGAACATGCCTCAGTAGTTTGGTCCCTGGCGCGACGCGCTACTATTGGGTAGCAGGGTTTTTTAAGCCTATTCTCCAGAACCCAGAAAACTTGGGCTTGGCGCTATAAGGGCGCGATGCGCCACTATCGCGTCAAGAATGTGCCTCAGTAGTTTGGTTCTTGGCGCAGCGCGCCACTATCATATGTGCAGGTTTTTAGGCATAATCGACCTGGCGCTGCAATGGAGCGATGCGCCACTATCGTGCTAAGAGCATTTTAGCCTATTTTTCAGAACTTTTGAGAAGGGGCAATTTGGGAATTCATCCCAAATTATATATGTATCATCCTTGAACATTTTGGGGACATATTTTCAGCCTCTCTCTTTCTCTAGAAAAGCCCTAGAAAGATCCTCTCTCTTCCTCTTCTTCTTCTCCAAGTCCTTCTTTAACAAAGAATTATTCTAAGAGCTTCAAGATTTGAGTTCTCCATTGAAGATCCAACCACAAGATTTTCTTCAAGTCTTCACTAAGGTATGTAAGGCTAACCTAAAAATATGGATTGAGTTCTTCCATATGCCATAGATGTGTTAGGTAGAAGTTGTGAAAGATTCCAACCTTTTATGAAGATCTTCCTTGAAATTTTCCTAAACCCTAGAATATTTTCATATGCTAGAAATTGATGGGTGATTTTAATGACTTGAGTTACTAAATAGTTATCTTTCATAATTATTGACTACAAATATATCTTTGTATATAGATTTGTAGATGTTGACGATATTCTTGAGTTGAGTTTTATTGAGAGTATGAATTCATGTTTCATTCACATGAATCCAAGATGAGATTTCTTTGGTCATAATTTGTCTTGAGTTGAGATGGATGGTTTTGTGTATATGTGTATTGATTGGAATGAAAAGAATGAATTGGATAGTTAAGAATGTCCTTTTGCTTCCATAAATTGAACATAGGACTAAAATAAGAATTTTGGAGTAGATGTTTGACGATTGATGTGATGATGATATTTGACAATGATGTGATGGTAATGTTTGATGATGATGATGATGTGATGATAATATTTGATGATGATGATAATATGATGATGATGTTTGATGATGATGTGAATAATAGTATTTGACGATGATGTGAATGGAAAGGTTATGTTGATGAGGATGTTGTGTGATGAAGTGGATTGGAGTCTAATGTGATTTTGTGGTATGTGATGTGCATATTTTGAGTTGATTGGAGTCTTAGGAATGTTTTGAAAATAAATGATCTTTTGAGGAGGAGCTTTAAATAAATTATTTGTGAACCTTTTTGCATAAACTATTTACACACTATTTTGAGTCTAAAGAATTATTAGTTTCATCTATGATTAGAAAAGAGTTTAAGCATGAGTTGAGTTTGAAAAGTCTTTTAATTATTTTGAACATGAGTATTTTGAGTATAAATGAGTTGAACATTTTTTTCATAAAAATGTCTATTTTGAGGTAGAGTTGAGGAGTTGGAATTATATTTTTAATGCATATAATATTTTCTACATCCATTGAGTTGAGATGGTGTCAATTTAAAGAAAAGAGTTTGATGATTTGAGATGAGTCGATTTGAAAGAAGGTCCAATGAGGCCAGATTTGATTTGAGTTTTGAAAAGAGTCCAATGAGACTAAAAGAATTGATTTGAAAGAGTTCAATGAAACTAAATCAGTATTTTGAGTATTTTACTCACTTGATAGATATAAGCATATTGAGTCTTGGGAGGAGTATCGAGCACCGAATTGGGTAAGAGTATAGTCCATACTCGAACCAATAAACTACGTCGCCAAACGTAGGAGGGGATCGAACTGTTGAAGTCGGATGTTTCCCATTTTATTGTCCTAACATTATAGGACTTGGTTAGATTGGATCCATGATTGACTGATTCGTTCATACCCTGGCAAGGTATGAATGGACGTGGCAACAATTTTGGCTTGTTGTACTATCACTCGCTCATATAGTGATGGTTGTTGGTTATAGAAACTCCCAATTGAATGGATTGTTCTTGATATGATTGATTTAAATGTGATTGTAGATGATTCGAGTTGAATTGTAAAACATTGCATAATTTAATTTGCATAGTTATTGAGTTGAGTCCTTTGAGTTGATTGTTGAGTTGATTTTACATGATCGGATTAAGTGATGTGTGATGGATTGGATTATATGATATGTGATTGGATAGTGTACAATGGAAGGGTATATGATTGGATGGGATCGGATCGTATATGACCGAATTGAACCGATTGTATACGATTGGGTTGAATCGGATGATATACGATTTGATTAAACTGTATTGTGTATGATTGGATTGGATTGTATGATGTGTGATTGGTCTTTGTCTAAAAATGTATTCTTACTTTAGACTTATGATGCCTTATTTGAGTCTCTCTTATCTTTCTGATGTGAGATATTTGGATCGATGATATTCTTCCTTGAGGTATGTTTCATTCTGCCATATTACATACTCGTACATTCCACGTACTGACGTCCATTTGGACCTGCATCATTTCATGATGTAGAGACAAGTTTAATAGATCGTCAATAGAAGCACCATTTAGGATCTATACACACTCAGCGTATTGGTGAGTCCTTCCCTTCATCGAGAGGACACCGCTTATATCATTCTTGCATTGAGTTAGCCCTTTTTATTTTGATTTGAGGTAGCCATGAACATGTCATTGGCACCAATTAGATAGTAGTAATAGAGGCTTCATAGACTAGATAGTGATGGGTCGATTGAGTACTTCTATCCTTGAGTTATTCTTGTCAAACTAATTTTAATGACAAATATTTTAGTTGATCTGTTGGCCCATGGCCTTTATTCTTTGAGTTGGATGGGTGATTTGAGTTGCCCGCTAAATTATTCTTTATTTTTAAACTTTCCGCTGAATGAATGAATGAACGGATGTGTGATCAGGCTATGTGGTTCGCTTGGGAGCCAGAAATGGTTTCTGAGTGCCGGTTACATCTAGGGTACCCTTCCGGGGAGTGACAAGTTTAGCCGGGGTTTTACTCATTTCCACCATTTGTGAGTTGTGGAAGCTCGGGGAGACGATTTTAAAGGAGAATTTTGATGAATTTTTATTGGGTAAGTAATATTAACCTAAAATCTTCAATACCCATAAATTAAATTGTGATTTCAACTTTGAATTCCTCATTTTTGATTCCAAAAGGTGTGGGTTTCCTCAAGAACTTGATATTTACCAAAAATAGGGATTGAGAACTGATTCTACCTTCGTTTTTGAAATGGTTTTGACTAACGAATTTCAATTGTCTTGAGGAGCAATTTCATGTTAAAAATTCCAGAATTTAACCTCGTTTTCGGAATCGAAAATTTTAGCCATTTTAACCCTTTTGTTCGAATTGTGAGAAATTAGTGTTGTTAGTTCCATAATTTTAACGAGAATCATTATTTGAATAAATTTTGTTGATTCGGCGAGCCGGCGTAAGAGGAAGACCCATATTTTGGGATACTTGGTGATTAAATTGAGCCAAGTGAACTTCTAAAACTTTGTGAAAGCTTGTAGAATCATGTACTTCTTGTTATGTGTATTGGGGAGTAATAGGTTCAGATTACTTGTTCACTTTGGTTGATCATACTAACTAAGAAGAAGCAAATGATTGTTCATTTGAATTATTCTATTGAGTCTCAAATGATGATTTAAATGCATATGGTTACTCACTACTCTACTCGTACATGCCTTAATGTATCTTTCACCGAGTCCCGGGCCGGGTATGTATTCATGCACAGTTTTACTGCATAATACACCGAGTCCCTCAATAGAGGGCCGGGTACGGTATATATGTATATGATGATATGATATGAGGACATGATGACATGATGATGGTGCCGATCTCATGATGGGCTGAATATGATATGTATGTATACGACAGATTCACCGAGTCCCTAAAGGGTCGGATATGATATATGATATAAGCATGCATGACTTTATTTTATAAGGTACAAGTACAGTGACTTCTTGAGTATTATACTTGTCTTGTGAAACGTCTACTTTAGCTATGATTTTTCTTACTGTATTTCATGCTTATATACTCAGTACATGGGTCGTACTGACCCCCTTTCTTCGTGGGGCTGCGTTTTATGCCCGTAGGTACAGATACTCATTTTGGAGAGCCGCCAGCTTAGGATTTTACTCAACGGGTTTGAAGTGCTCCATTGTCTCAGAGCCTAAACTTTTGGTACTAATCCTTATAATGTATATATTTGTGTATTTAGGGGTACGGCGGGGCCCTGTCCCGTCATATGCTATTGTTAATCCTCTTAGAGGTCTGTAGACACATGAGTGGATTGTGTATAGATATTGCCCGGTGTACTAGTATGACTTATGTTTTTTGGACGTTTACATTCGAAGTGGAAGCCTTGTCGGCTTACGTATTATATTATCACATTTTTGACAATTAAGACTCCCCACGAGATAGGTAATTTTGGTATATATATAAGTGACAGTTTGAGACGATGTGCTGCCCGTATAAATCCTATATCATGTTAAATTGCCGTTTGACTATAGATAATAGGTGTGCATACGAGTGTCCAATTCGGACACTAGTCATGGCCCACGGGGTTAGGTCATGACAGAATTAGTATATTTAAAAGCCTATAACTATTAAGTCAAACCGTTAAGCATAATAATCCATCCGATCCTCCCGATAAGCAGCCCTACTTCCTATAATACCCTGTCAAACCCAAGAACCCTCTAAGGCCCTTCAAGGACTTAAGAGTAGGCCAGTCCACCATTGCTTAGATCTTAGAAGGATCAGTAGTCACTCCTTCTCTAGTAATAACATGACCTAGGTACTCAACCTTAGGTTGTCCAAAAGGACATTTAAATCTTTTTGCACACAAAGCATGATCCTTCAAGACATCAAAAATAGCAAGTTTTCAATATGCTCTTCTAACAATACATTATAGATAAGTATATCATCAAAAATATGTAATGACCCTAAAGGTCATTTTTGGTAATTTTTGCAAAATAACCATTTTACCCTTTCAGTAGTTGCCCCGAGTCATGTTTGAACAGTATTCGAAGTCAACCTTGTAAAATTCTGTGAAAATGAGATTTTTGGAAAAGTTGAGTTTTAAAAGCTCAAGTTTCTTTAAAGTGGTATATAAGGTCATTCGGAGTTCCAAGTCTCAAAACAAAATTTCATATATTCCATCAGTTCTGGAATATGGAATTTGGTCTAGGAGAGTTGACGAAATCAGTTTCGAGGTTATATCGAGAATTTGAGGTCCTAAGTTGGAAATGGTTGAGTTTTTTTTAGTTTAAAGTTGACTTTGGTCAACATTCGGAGTTTGGATTCTCATAATTGAATTATGATGACTCCATTAGATTTAGGGGATTATTTTAGGCCTATGCAGAGTATCTGTATATTTTTTGGAAGCTCCGAGGGCGTTTTGGTATTTTTGAGGCTTAGATTAGTTTGCTTGCGACTTGTTGGATTCTGGGTCAAAGAGATCTCAAATTTGAATTCTGACGGCTTCATTGAGTCCGAAACATCGAATTCAAATTTAGTATTATAGCATATAGGATTTGTGTGTACGGGATTCTAAACGAATCCCAGGGGTCTATTCAGAAGTTTGAAAAGTGGGAAATTTTAGAGATTGTTATAAACTGGTGCAGGAATCGTGATTGCGATGGGGGGCTTCGCTTTCGCGATAACCCCTTCGCTTTTGTGAAGCTCGCAAATTTTGCGTAGGTCTCTTTTTGTCTAGGCGTCTCTTTCATGAGGGTCGCGAATAGCGAGCCTTGGGTCACAATCGTGATACCTGAGAGGTTTATGGTCGGACTTTTAGCCTTTTTCTCCATTTTTCGAACTTGCGAAACTAGATCAGCGATTTGTGAAATGTTTTTTATGAGGCAAATTGATTGGATAAATGTTTTTAAAATAAAATATACACTACCCATCTATTATATCATGATTTCAACTTCGAATTAAGAATTTTGTACCCCAAATTTTGAAAATTGCTTCAAGAACTTCAAATTTCTTAAAATGAAGATTGTGGGTTGTTTTGAACTCCGTTTTTGAAATGGTTTTCTCTAATGGATTTCTAATACTTTGAGGATTATTTTCATCCAAAAATTCTCAGATTTAAACCCCATTTTTTAAATTGGATTTTTGAGCTATTTTTTATCATTCTACCCAAATTTCATAATTTTGGTGTTTTTAGCTTCCGTAATTGGATTGTGAATCACCATTCGAATTGATTGTGGTATTTCATATTCAATTAGGAAGGGAAAGAATTAAATACTTGATTGATCGGATAGTGATTAAGGCAAGTGAACTTCTAAAACCCCATAAATCTTGTGGATTACTTGAATTTGCTTTCGTATATGTGTTGGGGTGAAATGGGAATAAGGTTTGGGATAAAAATTATACGAATTGTGCCTAATGAATGATCGGGTTAATAAAAAGGACTATGTATGTTATGATTTGATCGAAAATGTGAACTGCTTGACTTGAACTTGACGTGAACTAGATGAAATGCTATGATAGTTTAAATGTTATTATGAAATTGATGAATTTGTCATTTGCTCATTATTGATTATGAGAATTGACTTGGACATACTTGATCATCGAATGATGCTAAATGTGATAAAAAGGGTAATAAAATGGAGACTGGGTGACTTATGTAATGAAAAAGATGTATTTGTTGATGTTGATATAATATTGATAGTGTGAAGTGAATTGCATTGATATGATTTGTGTTGTGACTGTGAAACTATCATTCTCTCATTATTTGTGTGAATATGATTATTTGCATTGGTTCTAAAAATACTGTGATGAAACTGATTAGTACTTATGCCAATGGGAAATGATTTCGACGTATTGATACTTATATCGATGGAAAATGGTTTCGACATATTCATATTCAAAGAAAAATAGGGATCGAGCCACTTGTCCATGGTGGAGTTATTTATGAGAGAGATGAAATCGGGCCACACGTCCATAGAGGATACATGGTCCTTGTGCGGCCCCCATGGGTTCTAGTATACTGTACAGTAGATGTGTATCATTAGGACAAACCTGCATCATCCTACATGATATCAAATTGCATTGCTTTGCATCTTATTTGTCATTGTGAAGATAAATGCCCATTGTAATACTGTGATTGATTATTCGGAAATGATATGACTTATTCGGTGATACTTTTGAGCTATTGTTGATCTATGTGCTATATAAATTATGTAGACTAGATTGGACTTATTTCTTTGTAGGTTGTAGTTGATGAGATTCGGTTTAGAGGAAAGGAATTCTAGTATCTATTAGATTTACCCTTGTTTTTCTTAGTTGGCTTGCGAGTTCCATGTTATTTGGTACTCACTTAGTATTATCTACACTTGTGTAGGTCCCTAGCTTGGATAGTGACTTTTACTTCCATCTCCTTCATCCGAGGCTTTTAGAGAAGACCTGTGAGGTAGCTATTTGACGCGGGTGATCTTTTTTGTCCTTTTTATTTATTGTTCTATTTGAGAAAAAAGACATTGAGACTTGTACTTACTTTCATTTCCGTGTATTAGAGGTTTGTACATGTGACAACCAATCCTTTGGGGGTATCATAGTTGACTAAGTCTTTTGCTTTTGTATATTATCTATATATTTAAACTATTTTTGCTTTATTTTTCACAAATGTTGGGTTTTAGGATGACTTGCTGGATAAGTGTCATCACACCCAAATTCGGGTCATGACAAAATAGTATCAGAGCCTAGGTTCATAGATCTCACGTGTACAAGCTAAGTCTAAATAGAGTCTTGAGGATCGGTATGGAGACATCTGTACTTATCTTCGAGAGGCTTTGAAGACTGTTAAGAAACTTCCTTTATTTGTTCTTTCTTATCATACATGCTTGTTATCTCTAATATTGAGTGTCGCGTGTTGTTTTGGAAGATTCTGAGGACCAAAGCTTCAAATATGGGTAGAGGGGAGGCAGTCTGTAAGGCAATTATTAAGACCCCGGCTAAGGGTAGAGGTAGAGGCTGAGCTAAAGGTCGTGAATGTAGTGAGGTTGCATATAGAGGCCTTACCCGAGGAGGCACCAGGCCAAGGACATGGTAGAGAGGCTTCCCTAGATCCACATGTTGAGGTTGGTGAGGACCAGTTTCCTCTAGGACTTGCAACACCATATTTTCAGAAGAACTTATTGAGGATGCTAAGAGTGTTATAGAGTTTTACTCAGGGTGTTTCAGGCATGACACAGAGCCCATAGACTAGAGTCGGTGCACAGACTCCAAAGTAGCATTAGGTCTTAATGGTTCAGGATTAGGTAGGTTAGCCATCATTGGTTCCCTTACCTGTTGTCGGTGCATATGTTGCTCTAGATATGGTCATGACAATAGCCGATCAGTAGTGTTATGAGAGGTTTCATAAAATGAAACCACCTTAGTTTCAAGGTGGTAGAAGCGAGGTTTCTCATGAATTATTAATGTTGTGCCATGAGATGCTAGAGTAAGTGAGCATGGTTGATGCCCGAGGGTTCATTTCATCACACTCCAGCTCTGTGGTTTAGCTAAACTGTAGTGGAGTACATTTATTAGGTCTAGACTAATGGGATGTCCTCTAGTAGAGTGGGGTGCTTTATCTAGTGCTTTTAAGGATCGCTTCATTCCATGTATCATACGTGCGGAGAGCAAATTGAGATTCGAGGGTTTAACCCAGGGTGTTATATCCATTGCAGAGTATGATGCATAATTCTGCCAATTTTGTAGATATGACACCGCATTGATTCCATATGAGGCAAAGAGAGTCTGCAGGTTTGTAAGGGAATTGACTTTCTCTATTCGATCATTTATGTTCAGATCAGCCCGTGAGGGAGGGGGCTTTCTTTCATTCCATAGTGAGCACTACCAGAGAGGCAGAGTTAATGGCTAGAGAGGTGTTTGGGGACCCCTAGAGGGCCCGGTCTAGTGGTTAATTTTCAGGCACCTTGTTTGGAGGTAGAGGTTTGCACAAAGAAGGTAGTTTATTTCAGCGCCAGAAACCCGTTCATGTTTTTATGCTAGCGGTCAAGAGTGGACAGGTAGTACGAGAATCCCAGAGTTCAGGCTGAGGTGGTTATGGTATTCCATTGGATTCTTCAAAGGAGACCTCCTTCCCGAGATCTTGCTAAAGTTGTAGGGATCTAAATCATCTGATGTGACAGTGCTCTCTACAGACTCATTTAGGGCCCCATCTCACTTATTTAGCTACTCTAGACAAAGATTTGGCGCCTCTGCTAGAGGTTGGGGCAGAGCTCAAATAAGTAGAGGTGGTAGAGCCTCTAGTAATGGTGTTGTGGTGCCACGAGGTAGAGGTACAGTTCAGGCTAGTGGTGGTAGGGGAGCTCAATGCTATGCTTTTTCGAGGAGACCCGAGGCTGAGGCTTTTGATGTAGTTATTACAGGTATCATCCCAATTTGCCATCGACCTGCATCTGTGTTATTTGATCTTGGATCTATATTCTCCCATGTGTCTACCTATTTTGCATCTGGATTTTATTTGACTTGTGATTGCATGCCTGTGCCTATTCATGTTTCTACACCCTTGGGTGAGCCCTTAGTGGTGGATCAACTGTATTGATCCTATCTCATTTCTTTAGTCTAGTATGATACTTAGGTAGACATGATTATTCTAGGGATAGTAGACTTTTATATGATATTGTGTATGGATTGGCTTTCTCCTTATTGTGATATTCTTAATTATTATGCTAAGACTTTTACCTTAGGGATACCTGGTGTCTGAGGATCGAGTAAAAGGGTACTAGTAGTTCTTATCCTAGTAAGGTCATCTCTTATATGTTCTTAAAGGTTGATTGATAGAGAGTGTATTAGCTTTTATTCGGGATACTAGCGTTGAGTCACCTCCTATGGAGTCTATTCCGGTGGTTAAGGAGTTCACTGATGTGTTCCCTACTAATCTTCTAGGAGTTCCTCCAAATAGGGATTTTGACTTTCCTATTGACTTAGAGTAGGGAACTTAGACCATTTTTTCCCTCCATATTGCATGGCTCCAGCTAAACTAAAGGTGTTGAAGGATCAATTACAAGATTTGTTGAGTAAGGGGTTTATTCGCCCTAGTGTATCACCTTGGGCTGGATTATTTCTATTCGTGAATAAAAAGGATAGTCTATGAGGATGTGCATTGATTATAGACAGTTAAACAAGGTGACTATCAAGATTAAATATCCTCTTCCGCATATTGATGATTTGTTTGGTCAGATTTAGGGAGCAGCTCTACTCTTTAAGATTGAATTGAGATCTACGTACCATCCGCTGAGGATTAGGCGATCGGATATTCCCTAGATAGTTTTCGAACCCGTTATGGCCATTATGAGTTCCTGGTTATGTCTTTTGGGTTGACAACGCCCCAACATCATTTATGGAGTTGATGAATAGGGTATTTCATATATATCTAGACTCATTTATAATTGTTTTCATTAATGATATCTTGGTGTATTCTAAGTCAGAGGAGGATCATACTTATCATTTGAGGTCAGTTCTTCAGAAGTTGAGAGAGCAGAAATTATATGCAAAGTTCTCTAAATATAAGTTTTGGCTTGATTTTGTCGCATTTATGCGACACATGGTGTCCAAGAAGGGTATTAGGGTGGATCCGGCCAAGATTGAGGCAGTTAGAGGCTAGACTAAACCTACTTCCCCTGCTGAGATTCAAAATTTTGTGGGATTGGCTGGTTATTACCGATGCTTCGTGCAGGGATTCTCTTCTATTACGGATCCATTGACTAGACTAACTCAAAAAGTAGTAGACTTTCATTGGTCTGATGAGTCTGAGGCGAGCTTCCAAAAGCTTAAGACTTTATTGACTACAACTCCTATTTTGACTTTACTAGAGGAGGGTGTGGACTTCACTGTGTATTATGGTGATTTTGAAGTTAATTTAGGTGGATTTTTGATGCAGAAAGGGAAGGTAGTTTCCTATGACTTGGAGTTAGCAGCGGTGGTATTTTTGTTGAAGGTATAGTGTCATTACTTATATGATATGCATTGTGAGGTATTTACCGATCACCGGAGTCTTCAGTACATCTTCAGTCAGAGGGATCTAAATTTGAGATAATGCAGATGGCTTGAGATACTAAAGTACTATGACATGACTATCTTGTATTATCCGAGGAAGGCTATGTGGTATCTTATGCTTTGAGTAGAACGCTCCTAGTATGGGAAGTCTCGCAGCGATTAGTGTTGACAAGAGGCCCTTGGCTAGGAATGTTCAGAGGTTAGCTAACAGCTTCATCCGATTGTGGGTTTCTGAGGAGATTGGAGGTTTCATTGCTTTTGTTAAGGCTCATTCTTCATAAGTTCAGCAGATTCAGAAGCGATAGTTTGATGATGAAAAGTTATGTCTCATTCGAGATAAGATATTAAAGAGTGAAGCCAAGAAGGCTACACTTGATTCAGATGGTGTCTTGAGGATTGAGGGTGGGATTTGTGTGCCTAATGTGGGTGAATTGATCAGATTAATTCTAGAGGATGATCATTCTTCTCATTATTTTATTCATTTGGGTGCAGCAAAGATGTATCATGACCTTAGTCAGCATTACTGGTGGTGTAAGATGAAGAGGGACATCACAGAATTTGTTTCCAAGTGTCTGACTTATCAACAACTTAAGTGTGAGAACTAGTGGCCTAGAGGTGTAACCCAGAGGATGCCCATCCCTACTTGGAAGTGGGAGAAGATCACCATGAACTTTGTTGTGGGTTTGCCAACCACTATGGGTGATTATGATTCTATTTGGGTAGTTGCTGATATATTGACCAACTCTGCCCATTTTATTTCGGTACGGGTGAAGTATATAGCAGAAAAGCTAGCCCAATTGTATATAAGTTAGATTGTTTGGCTTTATAGGATACTTGTATCTATTATTTTTTACCATGGTTCGTTGTTTACTTCACACTTGTGGAAGGAATTACAACATGATTTGGGTACTAGTCTTGACATGAGTACAATTTTTCACCCACAGAATGATGAACAATCCAAGTGGATGATTCATATGTTGGAGGGTATGCTTCGAGCCTGTGTTATTAATTTTGGTGCTAGGTGGGATCATCATTTACCCTTGCAGAGTTTGTCTACAATAATAGTTATCACTCTAGCATTCAGATGGCCCTATTCGAGGCGTTAGGTGGTAGGCAGTGTCAATCTCCTATTGGATGGTTTGATTCAGCTGAGATGGACTCTTTAGACACAGACTTTCTTAGAGACGCCATAGATCAGGTTTGCGTGATTCAGGGTAGGCTATTGACATCCCAAAGTAGGCAAAAGAGTTATGCAGACAGGAGAGTTCGACCATTAGAGTTCATGGACGGTCATCATATTTGACTTCAAGTGTCACCCACGAAGGGCGTGATATGGTTCAGGAATAAGGGCAAGCTTAGACTTCGGTTCATTATCCTATTTGAGATTTTGAGGCGAGTGGGAGAGGTGGCCTATAGATTGGCCTTGTCACCTAGCTTGTCGGCTGTACATCCTATTTTCCATGTTTCTATGCTTCGGAAGTATGTTTTGGATGAGTCCCATGTGATCTCCCTTGATTCGGTAGAGTTGGGTCTAGATTTGACATTTGAGAAGGAACCCATAGCCATTTTGGATAGGCGGTCCATAAGCTTAGGACCAAGGAGATTGCGTCAGTGAAGGTACAACGGAGACACCGTTTAGTCGAAGAAGCGACTTGGGAGTCAGAGGATGACATGCGTGCCCGATACCCCTAGCTTTTCGAGGTTCTAGGTACTTTATTTTACTTTATTTTGAGGACGAACATGATTTTTAGTGATAGTTGATGTAATGACCCTAAAGGTCATTTTTGTAATTTTTGCAAAATTACCATTTTCCCCTCTTAGTAGTTGCCCTGAGTGATGTTTGAACACTATTCGAAGTCGACTTTGTGAAATTCTATGAAAAATTGAGATTTTTGGAAAAATTTAGTTTGAGAAGTTTAAGTTGCTTAAAAGTGGTATTTGGGGTCATTCGGAGTTTTGAGTCTCAAAATAGAATTCCATCAATTCCATCAGCTCCAGAATATGGAATTTGATCTAGAAGAGTTGATGGAATTAGTTTTAGAGTGATATTGAGGATTTGAGGTCCTAAGTTGGAAATGATTGAGTGTTTTGAGTTTTGAATTGACTTTGGTCAACATTCGCAGTTCGGATGCTTGGAATTGAATTCTTATGACTCCATTAGATTAGGGGATGATTTTTGTCCTAGGGAGAATTCATGTGTATTTTTAGGAAGCTAAAAGGATATTTTGGTCTTTTTGAGGCTTAAAGTTAATTTGGTTGCGACTTATTGGATTTTGGATTGCGGAGACCTTGAATTTGAATTACGATGGTTCCATTGAGTCTGAAACGTCGAAGTTAGTATTGTAGCATATATGGTTTGTGTGTATGGGATTTCGAGAGGGTTTATTCGGAAGTTTGGAAAGTGGAAAATTTAAGAGATTGTTGTAATCTGGTGCAGGCATCGCGATCGCGATAACGGAGTTCTCTTTTGCGATGGCCCCTACACTTTCGCGAAATCTATTATTTTTGTGGGGGTCGCTTTAGCGACTAGGCGTCGCTTTCGCGAGGGTTGCGATCGCGACACCTAAGAGGTTTATGGTCGGGGTTTTAGCCTTTTTCTCAATTTTCAGACTTGGAGAACTCAATTAGGCGATTTGCGAAGTGATTATTTCGAGGATAATTGATTGGATAAGGTTTTAACATAAAATCTACACTACCTATCCATTAAATAATAATTTTAACTTCGAATTAAAGATTTTGGACCCCAAATTTTGGGAATTTCTTCAAGAACTTCAAATTTCTTAAAATAAGGATTGTGGTTGTTTTGAACTCCATTTTTGAAATGGTTTTCTCTAATGGATTCCCAATACTTTGAGGATCATTTTCATCCAAAAAAACCTGAAATTAAACCCCAATGTCAAAATTGGATTTTTGAGCTATTTTGACTCTTTTGCCCAAATTTCATAATTTTGGTGCTGTTAGCTTCGTAATTTGATTGTGAATCACTATTTGGATAGATTGTGGTGTTTCAAATTCAATTCGTAAGGGAAAGGCTCAAATACTTGATTGACCAAATATTGATTAAGAAAAGTGAACTTCTAAAACGCTCTAAATCTTGTGGATTACTTGAATTTGCTTTTGTATATGTGTTAGGGTGAAATTGGAATAAGGTTTGGTATGACAATCATATGAATTGTGCCTAATGAATGATCGGGTTAATAAAAAGGACTATGTATGTTATGATTTGATCGAAAATGTTAACTGCTTGACATGAACTAGATGAAATGCTATGATAGTCTAAATGTTATTATGAAATTGATGAATTTGTCATTTGCTCATTATTGATTATGAGAATTGACTTGGACATACTTGATCATCGAATGATGCTAAATGTGATAAAAGGGGTAATAAAATGGAGACTGGGTGACTTATGTGATGAAAAAGATGTATTTGTTGATGTTGATATATTATTGATAGTGTGACATAAATTGCATTGATTTGAATTGTGTTGTGACTGTGAATGCTATCATTCTCTCATTATTTTTGTGTACATATTTTTTTGCATTAGTTCTAAAATACTGTGATGAGACACGATTAGTACTTATGCCAATGGGAAATGATTTTGATGGATTAATTCTTTTGCTGATGAAAAATGGTTTCGGTGGATTCATATTGAGAGGAAAATAGGGATCCATCCGCATGTCCATGGTGGAGTTATTTATGAGAGAGATGGGATCTGGACACATATCTGTAGTAGATACATGGTCCTTGTACGGCCCTCATGGGTTCTAGTATGTTATACAGCGGATGTGTATCATTAGGACAAACATGCATCATCCTACATGATATCATATTGCATTGCTTTGCATCTTATTTGTCATCGTGAAGTTATGTATATGTCCCTTGTAATACTATGATTGATCTATTTGGAAATAATATGATTTATTCGGTGATACTTTTGATCCATTGTTGATCTATGTGCTATATAAATCGTGTAGACTAGATTGGGCTGATTTCTTTACAGGTTGTAGTTGAGGAGGTTCGGTTTGGAAGAAAGGAGTTCTAGCATCTGTTAGATTTACCTTGGACAGTGACTTTTCTTCTGTTTCCTTCATCTGAGGCTTTTAGAGAAACCTGAGAGGTAGCTATTTGATGCCAGTGATCTTCTTTGTCCCTTTTATTTATGCTTTATTCTATTTGAGAAACAAAGATATTGAGACTTGTACTTACTTTCTTTTTTTTGTGTATTAGAGGCTTGTTGTCACGCCTCGAGAGGGTACCCTAGACGTGATCGGCACTCGAAGATCATTGTTGGTCCCCAAGCAAACCACTTGATCCAATCACACATCCATTCATATCAATCAATCAGCAGAAAGTTTAAAATAAAGAAATAATTTAGTGGGCAATCCAAATCATCAATCTAACTCAAGGAATAAAGGCCATGAGCCAACAATTCAACTCCAATATTTATCATTAAAAATAGTTTGATAAGAATAAATCAATGAAAAAGATACTCAATCGACCCATCACTATCTAATCTATGAAGCCTCTATCACTACTATCTAATTGGTGCCAATGACATGTTCATGGCTACCTCAAATCAAAATGAAAAGGGATAACTCGACGCAAGAATACATAAGTGGTGTCCTCTGAATGTAGGGAAGGACTCACCAATATGTTGAGTGTGTATAGATCCTCAATGGTGCTTCTATTGACGATCTTTTAAACCTGTCTCTGCATCATGAAATGATGCAGGTCCAAATGGACTTCAGTACATGAAATGTACGAGTATGTAATATGACAAAATGAAACATACCTCAAGGAAGAATGTCGTTGGTTCAAATATCTCATTTCAGAAAGAAAAGAGAGACTCAATCAAAGTGCCGTAAGTCTAAAGTAAGGATACAGTTTTAGACAAAGACCGACCATATACCATATAACCCATTCCAATCATGTATAATAAAGTTCAATCAAATCATTTACAATTCGATCCCATCCAATCACATACCGCTCTATTCAACTCAATCCAATCGTACACTATTCGATCACATATCATTTAATCCAATCCACCACATATCACCTATTCCAATCTAATCATACACCATCCAATCATATATCATCCAATCATATATCATCCAATCTAATTCAATCATATACAATCAACTCAACAATCAAGTTAAAGGACTCAACTCAATAAATATGCAAATTAGAACTTAGTAATGTTATACAATCCAACTCAATCATCAAACAATCTCAATCAAACCAATCATATCATGAACAATCCACTCAATTTGGGAGTTTCTCTAACCGACAACAATCCCACCACCTATATATAGGTGATGCACAATGAGTCACATCGTTGCCACATCCGTTCATACTTGCCAGGGTATGAACGGATCAACTCATCATGAATCCATCAACTCAATCAAGTCCTATCATTTCAGGACAATGAAATAGGGAAACATCTGACACGGTACAATCCCTTCCTACGTTGGCGGCGTAGTTTATGGAATTTGAGTATGGACTATACTCTTACCCAATTCGGTGCTCAATACTCCTCCCAAGACTCAATACGCACATATATATTAAGTGAGTAAAATATTCAAAATACTCATTTAGTCTCTTAGGACTTAATTTCAAATCAACTCATTTAGTCTCAGTGGACTCTTTTCAAAACTCAATCAGTCTGGTCTCATTGGACCCTCTTTCAAATCGACTCATCTCAATCATCAAACTCTTCTTTTCAAATTTGATACCATCTCAACTCAATGGATGTAGAAAAATATTATATGCATTTAAAATATAATTCCAACTCCTCAACTCTACCTCAAAATAGACACTTTTATGTAAAAGTGTTCAACTCATTTATACTCAAAATACTCATGTTCAAAGTGGTAATTAAGAGACTTTTCAAACTCAAATCGTGCTTAAACTCTTTTTAAAATCAAAGATGGAAATAATCATTCTTTACAACTCAAAATAGTGTATAAATAGTTTATGCAAAAACGCTTACAATCATTTATTTAAAACTCCTTCTCAAAAGATCATTTATTTTCAAAATGCTCATAAGACTCCAATCAAATCAAATTATGCAAATCACATAATCACATTAGACTCCAATCTACTTCATCACACAACATACTCATCAACATAACCTCTTCATTCACATCATCGTTAAATATCATCATCGCATTATAACTATTCTAGTTCATTCTTTTCATTCCAATCATTACACATACACAAACCATCCATCTCAAACTCAAGACAAATTATGACCAAAAAGAAATCTCATCTTGGGTTCATGTGAATGAATAAATGAATCCATACTCTCAACAAAACTCAACTCAAGAACACCATCAATACATATGAATTTATATACAAAAATTCATTTGTAGTCAATAATATGAAATATAACTATTTAGTCATTCAATTCATAAAAATCATCATTCAATTAATAATATATATATAAAAAATATTCTATAGTTTAGAAAAATTCAAGAAAATCTTCATAGAAGTTTCAAACCTTTCACAATCTTCATCCAACACATCTATGAGGTATATGAAAGAACTAAATCCATATTTTAGGTTAGCCTTACATACCTTAGAGTAGATTTTGAAGAAACCTTGTTGTTGGATCTTCAATGGGAAGCTTGAATCCTTGAGCTTTTGAGGGCAAATTCTTGTTAGAGATGTTTGGGAGAGAAGAGGGGATGAAGATTAGGGTTTTTGGTAGGTGAGGAGGCTGAAAATATCATCCCAAAATGTTCCAAGTTGGGTATATATAATTAGGGAAAAAGTCCAAGTTGCCCCTCTTCAAAAATCTGGAAAATTGGGAAAAAATCTTGCTGGCGCTATAGTGGCGCGTTACGCCACTGCAGCGCCAAGACAAAATAGGCTTAAAACCCTGCACATCTAATAGTGTCGCGTCGCACCAAGGACCAAACTACTGAGGCTGTTTTCTGGCGCTATAGTGGCACTGGGCGCCACTAGAGCACCAAGCCTACATTTTCTGCAGTGGTCGCCCAGGCCTGAAATTCCTGCAGTACTAGTCTGTAGTAAAATGGTCATAACTTTTGACTCCGAACTCCAAAAATTGCAATCTTGGTGGAGTTGGAAAGAAGACTCAAAGACCATTAATATGGTAGGCCGTGTCCCACCCAGTTCATTATATTCAAAGAGATCTAGTCATTTGAAGTTGACCCTTATACTAACTCCTCCGAAAACTTAATCGATTGGACATCTTTGGACTCGACTTGGTGTTAGAGATCCCTTATGATCCCTAAACACATCTAACACACTTCAAATACTTAGGAATTAATCCTAACTTATATATATAATTACAAGTCCTTCGGTTCAAGTCTACA
The DNA here is from genome assembly GCF_947179165.1 of Solanum dulcamara. Classification (NCBI taxonomy): domain Eukaryota; kingdom Viridiplantae; phylum Streptophyta; class Magnoliopsida; order Solanales; family Solanaceae; genus Solanum; species Solanum dulcamara. Next base: position 73,289,221 of record NC_077243.1, on the reverse strand, counting down.
CACACGTGGAGAAATATTCGAGTCTTTGCGAAAAAAATTCTGGGGTGTTACACTTGTACATGTGACAACCAATTCTTTGGGGGTATTGTAGTTGACTAAGTCTTTTGCTTTTGTATATTTATCTATATATTTAAATTATTTTTGCTTTATTTTCTGCAAATATTAGGTTTTAGGATGACTTGTCTGGTGAGAAAGGATAAGTGTCATCACACCCGAATTCGGGTCATAACAAAATACCAAGACAAATCTTATGAGGAAAGGTTGAAAAAACTGGTTCATCAAGGCCTAGAATATTGCAAGAACATTGGTTAACCCAAAAGGCATCACCTTAAATTCATAGTGGACTATATAAGTTCTAAAGGTAGTTTTATAGATATCATCATCCTTCATCCTAATCTGATGGTAACCAGATTCTAAGGTCCACTTTGGAGACCATAGAAACATATAATTCATCCAGTAGATCATCTACTATAGGTATAGGATATTTTTCCCTTATAGTGATGTCATTTAGTCCCATATAGTCTACACAGAATCGCCAGGAACCATCCTTCTTCTTGACTAAAAGAGCTAGTGATGAAAATAGAGATTGGCTAGGTTGGACAATGCCCTGATTGAGCATTTCAGAAACTTGTTTCTCTAACTCATTCTTCTGGTAGTAGTTGTATTTGTAGGGCCTCAAGTTTACTGGTACCACACCTAGTTGAGGGGGATGCCATGATCAAGTGCCCTGATGGGAGGCATTGACTTTGGCTCCTTAAACACTTATAAATAATTGTCTAGATTTTCTTGAATTGTCTTATCCACTGCTTCTTGATCACCTTGGACCTCTGTGCTTAGCATGAAAAAATGAGCAAATAGAGTGTTACCCTTCTTCAAAACTTTGTTCATGGCACCACTATGTATCATGTTCAACCTACCCTCTTCAATAATGCCTTTCAGTACCAATTTATTTACCTTTTTGCTAATAGTGATACACTTCTTCTCATGATCAAATTTGATTGGGTTGTACTTTTTCATCCAGTCATTCCCCAACACAAGGTCACATCCACCTAGAGCAATGATAAGTAGATCCTCTTGGAAGGACCTCCCTTGTATTTTCCACCTAAAGTCTTTGCAATGAGATGTGCACATAACATAGTTACCATCAACTACAGTGACTCTTACTGTTGCACAATAACTAGCCTTATAACCTGCTCCAATGACTATGTGTTGATCAATGAAGTTCTGAGTGCTTCCAAAATCAATCAACAGGGTGAGGCTCCTATTCTTCACAGTACCACTCACCAATATAGAATTTACCCATTGATTTCTCCCTAATAATGCATTCAAACAAACTACTTCTTGCACTTCCTGTTCTATCTCCCCTTCGATAGTTAGGTCGATATAGGAGGGGTCGTCTACCTCAGTGGATACTTCTTCTGCAGTCTCCACCTCTCCCACTAAGCAATTCCATTACTTTGGTCTACAATAATGACCTATAGTGTACTTGTCTCCATATCTAAAACATAACCTATTGCTCTTCCTGTACTCGTAAACTTCCGGCTAAGTTGAAAAGCATTAGGTCTTCTTCTCGAGCTTCCCAAGGACTTAGGAATAGAAATGTGGCCCATAGCAGCAATAGGCTTAGTGGTAACCTTTTTCTCCTTTGACCAACTTTGATTGCCTTCTCTTGCATTCTATCTTCTCGATTGCCAACTTAAGAGTAGCAAGCTTGAATATCTTTACAACAAACCTAATCTCCTCCCTTAATGCTCCCACAAAACTAGAAAGGAAGTATGCATCATTGAGGTGTGGATTCCTTACAAGCATTTGGGCTTTGAGGTTCTTAAATTTTCCCAGAAATTCATCTACTGATCTTATATGAACCCGCCATTAAATTGCTCTACAATGTCATCCAATAACTCATCTTCAAACCTACTAATCAACTCATCCTTGAAATCTACCCAGTCAACCACTCCTCTACTCAATATTAGAGAGTGATACCAGGTCTCATCTAGCCCATTTAAATACAATGAAGTTGCTTCTACATTCTGATGCTCCTGCGTTCTATACAAGTTGAATATCTCTCACACTTGTGCAGCCATACTTTAGGTTCATGACCTTCAAAACTAGGTAACTACCACTTGGGAGGGGGAATGGGCACCATTTGTAGCCTGTTTGGCCTTTGTTCCTGCACCGAATTAGCAAGTATTACATCTCCTTATTGATATTTTTCATGGACTCGATTAGGTACTCTCTCGAGGGTTGTTAGTCGATCTAAGATTAACTCTCCAACGTTCCTTGGATCCCTGTATGTGTATTTTGAATCTCTTATTGATTAGCCAGTACCTCAGTTAAGACCTCACATCATGTCTAGTTAGCCTTTCCTCGATCACTCTAGATCTTGTTCTGTTAGTCATTCTCTACCGCACAGGTCACACAGATGTTGCTCTGATACCAATTGTCAGGATCTCAATTAAGATCTGATTGTAATTCACACATAAGAAGAGAAATACTTGTTTTGAGGCAATTTTCTGATTATACTCAAAATAGGTAAATTGGATATTGAATACGAGAAAATGAAAAACTAAATTACTCTATGATAACTAGGATAAGTGGGCGTCCATGATGAGCCTCGAATCTGTAGAAATAAAGAAGAAGAAGATCTGAATTTAGATGAAGGAAGAAGAAGAAAAGAGAGAAAGAGCATGACAAGAAAGGAAAAGAATTACTAGAATATCGCTATGATTCCTCCCTTTTAGGTCGTTATATACTACCTTAGTTGATAGGCTACATCTCCATCATTGAGCTTCATTAATGAACTTGTGATCTTAACCGTTAAGTTCCAGATTCGGTTACTCCTCCGCAATTCAACTTCGATTCCCACTACCCGTAATTCCTTTATTTGCCTATTTACTTCTACTGAGCAAGATCATTACAAAATTCTTAACGAATACAGTGTTTACATTTCAAGTGAAGTTGAGCATTTGGTCTTATGATCTTCTTCTTATATAGTAGGGCCCTTCTTGTTCCAGTTGTCATTGCTCCTAGATATGTTCTCCTTGATGTGTGTCGAAGTTGATTTCTCTCAGATTTGATTGATTGATTTTTTATACGATTGACGGCTGTGATTGATGGATGCTTGGTCGTTTTTCCATAGTCAGATCATTTGTGACTTTGGAGATATCATTCGCCCTAGTAAAGGATAACCCAAGGAATTTTTCTTTGAACCAAGGACTCGAGGATGATTCCTTGATTGAGGGTATATGTTCGTAGTAGATACGTCCATATATATTTTCCTCGATAATTAAGTTCCTTCCTTTTGCTGTTGACTGCCCTGCCTTCCTGTCTTCCTTGATAATTGGTTACCGAATACAATGTTTGTTTCAAGATAAAAGATTGACCAGGCCTTCAAATTAAACCCATACCACATTTTATTTTCTTGAGAGTAAAGATATTTAAGTGCTTCATGATACCTCTTGGAGTTCCAATAGATTATATTAGCGGGTCAAGATTTAAACCGCTCAAAATTTGCTTAAGTCAAAATTAGTTGGACTAAAATAGATCAAGCAATGGGTCAAAACTCAATCCACTCGGCATATCCCCTCTTTTAAATCATATCACAATTATTCAACGTAATACATTGACCAACTTAATCAGAAAGCATAAGTTGGAAATGAATCAAATGATACAGTTTGTTTAATAATTTCTTCTATTTTTTTGTAATTAAATATCACCAAGTTCCTAATTAACAAATTAGCTAGCAAAAAGTTTAATTTATCGCTTTGAGCTCAAGTCAGAGTAATAAGATTGTAATTTTGAAAATTTTAATTTGTTTAATCAAGTTGTAGAAACTATTTCAAACAAATCAATCTGTCGAACTTTAACTTACTATAAGCCGGAGGATTTTTTTCTCTCCCTTAAATTTCTTCAAAATTGGATTATATATTCTTTGTTTGTTTAGGTTGGGTTACATTTTGACCCAACGGATTACAGTACTTTAACCCATTTTGATGAGCTATTTTGTGTTCAACCCATTAATGAACTCAACAAATAGGGCGTAGAAACACTGAACGTTTTGTGCGGGTTTGAATTGTACACAAACATTCACCAACCTACCTTGATGGGCGGGGAGCTATGATGGTGTAGTCAGTCTGAACACTCTTTTTCAAAAAATTATATTATATATATAACTAAATATTACTTTAAATTCGTATATTAGTATTTTGAACACACTTTAAGACAATGGAGAGCAATAGCTCAACGGTTAGGGGTGTGCACAAAGCTCCTGTATGTGGGATGCTCAAGTTTGCTTCCCCGTATGCACACATATCTATATTATTTTGTAGCCTTTCAGTTTTTGCTTTTAAAACTGGGCCTAATTAGCTCTTGAAATCAAATAAACTTTTTCTTTAAAATTGGGCCTAAAGATCTGAAATTAAAAGGGGAATTTTCGCATATAGCCACTTAAAAATATCTTAATTATGCTTCATATCTATAGTTTGTTAATTACAATTCGTAGTTATAGTTATAGCAGTGTTTGTATAATTCACACAGTATTTGTATACGTTTGTATAATTCGCTATACAATTTACAGTTTTTGTATAACGTTTGTATGTTTCACTAGGGGTGGGGCTTTGTTTTTTTTTTTGGGGGGGGGGGGGGGCTCCTTGCCCAGCTTTAGAAAGGAGAAAATGACTTTCTGAAATTCTCTCCAACCCTTTCTATCTATCTTTAGAAGTAGGGCGATTCCCCCTCCTCACAAAATCAATTAGGGAAACAGTCTTTGATAGCGCTCTTGCCCGACTTACTTAGATGTGAAACTTGCAGACCTCATAGGTTGTAGCTCGGTTCGAAGAGCACTTGTTAGGTTAAATATTTTTTGGTTCGAAGGACCATTCAATTCATTAAGGGGCACAAAAGTGATGATTCACTTGTCCCCTTGTCCATAGGGACCTCGTGTATAAAATTCATACACAATATTTGTATAATTTGCTATATAATTTATTTATTTGTATATTTTGCTATACAATTCAATTCGGACACAACGTTTGTATAAATCGCGTGAATTATACAAAATTTAACTGTATAATCGCTCGAATTATACAAAACTCAAACTGTAATTACAGTTAGATATTTGTCGCGAGCCATAATCAATTCAAACTATAACTATGTTAGCTAATTAACTAGTAGACATTTGCTTATCCGTGTAATTTTTCCAAATTAAAATGAACCAAAGTTTATTGTAAAATTTTTAAGAATCTCATAATATAAGAAGCATATTACATCATATCTCTACTCTTTTGCAATTTACATAAATCTATGTCATCTGGATATATCCCAATCTTCCGGATACATAACAGATGATACATTAGAACAAATTTCTATTAAGATTAAAAAGAAAAGAAAACGTAAAATTAAATATAAATTTCACAAATCATGTTGATGTCAATCTCTCCCAAAGAATCTCTGTCATCTGGGTATATCCCAATCTTCCGGATAAATAACAGATGATACATTAGAACAAATTTCTGTTAAGATTAAAAAGGAAAGAAAACGTAAAATTAAATATAAATTCCACAAATCATCTTAATGTCAATCTCTCCCAAAGAATCAGAGAGGACCCGATACCCATCTCCTACTCACTCTTCTCCTCCGTTGGTAATGCCAAACTTCAATATCCCTCTCATTCTCCAATTAACCACAAAATAAAGCTAAAACATAATAAGATTCCTCAATTCAGATTTTTGAAACAGAACCAAAGATTCCATTTATTGCAGAGTAATCACCTACTCTCATAAACCCAAAACATGCCTTCAGATGCCAAGAAGCGAAAAGCTGCTAAGAAAAGAAGCATTATGTATCATTACCGAAGAATGGGTATTTGGCAGTAATTATTTTTCTTCGGAAAAGAATCTAAAATATAATTTGTATAAAACTATTATTCATCTACCTATTGGCTCCCAAATATCCTTACCATCTACTTTTGAATTCAATATTGACCACTTTTTTAACCATTATCATTAAATAATTTTAATAATTTCATTAAATTTGTGGCAATCATATATTGATTACATTTAATTACTTAAATTAATTTACCAACACATCCATTACTAATTAGACCCGACCCAAATTAACTACACCCACCCCAAATTAATAATAGGCAAGCGACGAAAACAAATACACCCTTCATTCCCATCATTTCACTTCATCTTCCAACCTTCTTTCAACATTGGATATGAACTGTAGGAATAAAAACTGTATTTGCATACCTCACAAACGTTTAGTGCTTTCTGGACAGCTTTATCGTTTTCCCAATTAAAAATGGAAGCTTACACCAAAGTTCTAAAATATGTGTCAGTCGTATGTTCTTGAGAAACTAATCACATGCAATGACTGACTATTAATTATATTGGAGAACAAGGTTGGGAGATGAAGTGAAATGTTGGGAATGAAGGGTGTATTTTAATCGGTGGGGTATTATTAATTTGGGACGGGTGTAGTTATTTTGGGTCTGGTCTAATAAGTAATGGGTGGGTTTGTAAATTAATTTAAGTAATTAAATTTATAACCAGTAGATGGTCGCCACATATTTGATAAAATTATTAAAATTATTTAAATGATAATCTGTTAAAAAGTGGTCCATATTGGATCTAAAGGTGAATGAATTTGGGAGTCAATAGATGGATGAACGATAGTTTTCTACCATTTTCGATAGTTTGAGCATATTTTAGGCCTTTTTTTTGTTTTTTCTTCTCTCAAACCTCTTCCAAATCGTAATAGATTCAAAAGTTTGAAAGCATTATCAGATACATGATAAATAGATCTATTATGTTGAGATATTCAAAAATTTGGAAAAACGAGGTGAGTTATGAACCATACAAAGTGATGGAATAGTTGTTGGACAAACTATGACTTTTGTGAATCTCAAATCTATCATTGCAGCTGAATTGGAGATAGATGAGTTCAGAAAATATCTGAAAGTACGATACATCGTAGAAGGTAATTCATCTCCATTGATTATTAGGAATGACATGGGAGTAAGAGTGTACTTGGAAGTGTAAAAAATGAGCTTGGATTCACAATGTATCCATTATGCATTGATACAGCGGACAAAATGGCTGAAGAAATACATTGCTTTAATTTGTGATCTAGAGATGAATGTATTAGTCAAGATACAATGATATTTCTAAAATATTTAGTAAATTGTTAAGTACTGTAATTCTACCTGATACATTAAAATAGTAAAGTTTGCCCGTAAGATGTTGATACAGTACTGTGTAGTAGTTATTACATATCAAATACATGTAGTTTTAATTTTTATGAATGCATTATGGCCTAATATTTTTTTGATATGTATTTTTCTGGATATATTAATCATGATACATTACTATTACTATTGCTAAAAATATTTAGTAAATTGCTAAGTAGTGTAATCCTACCAGATACAATAGAGAAGTAAATGTTGCTTATAATATGTTTGCTTTTAGATCTATGCATTAACCTGTTCTCTTTATTAGATATCAGATACATATAAATTAATTTTGTGTGAATGTATCATGATCAAAGAATAGATATTTAGCAGTATTTTGTATGAATGTATCAGTGCCAGTAATGTGTATCCGATACATGTAATACAGATTAGCCAATAATATGAATCAGATACATGTGGTATTAATTTGAATGTAAAAATTTTAATTAAAAAAATGAGCATGATACATAATATTTATCTATCTTGGTATGTTTGTAAATTACTGTAGTTTATTTTAGAGTGATACATGAGGCAATGTTGATTTGGAATGTATCTGATACATATAATAAATTGATAAACACATAGTGCAGCTATGTCTTAAAATGTTATTCGGAGGACTTTGCTTGGAGTATGAAAATATCTTGTAGAAAAATTCAGATGTATTCAAAATGTGTTTGATAAATGTTGTCTTTGATAGTAACATTGTTTAAAAATAGAATGTTGTATATCTGGTACTTTCTATCATGTATCGAATACATGTTTCAATAAATATATTACTACGTGCTATATTTATTATATTAGATACATAACTGCAAGTTGTTCACATTTCCTACAAACTGAACGAACTCCTGATAGTGACATTTATGTATCACAATTAATGTATCTGATACATATTTGTGTTTTAAAATATGACATTGATGTGTATCAGGTAAATTATTATGTATCAAGTATATTTTTACGTCTCAAAAATATTAGTATGTAGTCATGACATGTTGTTATGTGTCATTTTCTTAGTTCTCCATCTATAATTACAAAAGACACTATGGACAAAATGTTATAACATGGTGTGACTAAGATAAGATGTTCAAATTCAAAAACATTAGATATTCATACAAATTTTAAAAGTAAATACTCTAAAACATAAGCAAAAGTATTTTATTAAAAAAATATTAAAGGTGGCATGACTCATGATATACAACTATTTTACATTAATCAAATCCTCTTTAGCTGGTGGTATGAAATGACCCTTAGGCTTTGGTGAATTATCTTTTTCTCTAACATAAGCTCTTTTGGTCTTTTTGCGACCATATTTTCATAACAGTGATGCATATCTTGTACGATAGATTAAAATTCTATCAATAAGGTACTCAACAAACGCATCTACAAACAACCTCCAGTTTCTGCAAAATAAATATATATTACATTAGAAAATAAACTAAATATAAAATTAAAAACATAACGATACATATACATATTATGGGATTTGATACACAGTGCTTCGGCTATAATACATTATGATTTATATACCAAGTTTATTAGTTGGTAATCTTGATACATAACACACAACTGATTTGATATTGTCTAATATGTATATAGTCTTTAAATTTGAATAATATTGAAGATACATTTTAGAACTTGATTCATGTTAAAAGATATATTAGGTATTATTTATGTATCAAGTATATTTGTATGGAACATGATAACCACTAGTAGAAGATTCAACAACATTAGGAATAATGTATCAATACATTAAATATAAACACGATATATTGCATAAAACAGAGGATATTGTACTATAACCCACTTGATTTATGTATCAATACATTAAATATAAACATGATACATTGCATAAAACGGAGGTTCCTTTGGCCTATTCGCTACAAATAACCCCCAATTTCTGCAAAATAATGTATATACATTAGAAAATAAATTAAACATAAAATTAAAAACACAATGATACATATACATATTATGAAATTTGATACACAATGTTTCAGTTATAGTACATTATTATTTATGTACCAGGATTATTATTGGGTAATCTTGATACATAACACACAATTGATTTGGTACAGTATATCACACAATTGATTTGATATTGTCTAATATGTATATAGTCTTTAAATTTGAATAATATTGAAGATACACTTTAGAACTGATACATGAAAAATGATACATTAGGCGTTATTTATGTATCAAGTACATTTGTATTGAACATGATAACCACTAGTCAAAAATTCAACAACATTAGAATTTATGTATCAATACATTAAATATAAACATGATAAATTGCACAAAACAGAGGCTATTGTAGCAGTGATGTATCAGAATATTGATACAACTAACAAAGACTAATTTAAGAATCAAAATAAACAAGATACTCTCCTTTTTTTGGATTTTTTTTCCACAATAGCTTTAGAAGCCGAAGATGAATCCTTCTTCGACTTTAACTCCATTCTCAAACTCTTCATGAATAATGAATCGTTTCTTTGTTTAGATATATTTTAAATAAAAATTTATCGTCAGAATAAAATATACGATGTACATTATCTTCAGTAATTGAAACTAATTGGGTAATCTCAATATTAAAAGATGGAGCATCATTCATATGTATCAAAAATTTGTTGATGAAAAAGCTAAAAATAAAATAAAATAATCAACAACTAATGAACTTGAAAGAAAAAAATAAATGAAGAAGAAGATGAAGAAGAACTACATCTTCAATAACTTGCAATCGATGAACTGAAAATAGAAAATATTTGAAATTAAAAAATGGAGTGATCGAGGTAGCTGGTGATACCATGGAGTGATTTTAGGCGTGAAAAAAAGAACATAAATCGTGTATTAGGAAAAAAGATCTACCTCTTGAATAACTTGAAATCATTAATTAGAAAGAGAGAAGATTTGAAATTCAAAAATAGATTAATGGAGAGATTTGTGGCGTGAAAAAAGGAGCAAAAATTATGAAATGAGGGCTGAGAGTAATGTATCCGGAAAAGTGAGAGATATTGAGGAAAAGAAGGATTTTTATAATTTTTTAGAATGGCAGGGAATAACTGAAAATAAAGTAAAAAAGGATGTGCAATTAGATAATTTTTCCAAGTTTATTTACTATCCAAAATTCAAAAGATGCAAAAGGTCAGTCCATAAGCTTTATTTACCACCATAAGCTTTACTTACCATCTTTTTAATTCAATTTATATAAAATTACCTAAAATGGTCGTTGGCCATATTTGTTTTTCAATAAAAAGGCCACACAACCTTTCTTTCTTCTTCTTCTTCTTCCGCGTCTTCTTTGTCCTCCTCTTCCTCGTTCTTCTTCTTCTTTTTCGTCCTTCTTCTTCTGCATCTTCTTCTTCTTCTTTTGCATTTTCTTGATTACTTCCTTCTTTGAAAAAAGAAATCGACATACCGCAATCGTTAATCATTTCGAGCGAATTATATATCAAAAGACTTGAAACATCGAGAGGATTTCATATTTAAATTTTGTGACTGTAAGGTGATTTTGAGTTGGTCAGAATTGAATAGTCAATGTATATTTCATGTATGGTTAAACTGTATTCAGCTTTTTGAGTGTATCATAATGTATAACTCATTTATAGGTAAATTATATTGTATAGTCAGTGTATACTTTTTATAATTTTTGATTATTTTTTAGATAAATAAAAATATGGCTATATTTATTGTAAATTAATTATTTTATTGTATATATTTAAATTTATTCCAAATTTAAATATTATTTGTGAAATTTTTAGCTAACCCAGTACTTACCTTCCATACTACATTGTAATGACCGTGAAGGTCATTTTTGAAATTTTTTGAAAAATGATCATTTTACCCCTCTTGATTTGCTCCGAGTCATTTCTGATTAGTGTTGGGTGTTAGTTTTGGAATATTCTTTGAAAAGTTGATTTTCTGAAAGTTTGAAAATTGTTAAAGGTTTAAAGTGTTCAAAAGTATTTTTTGGTACCAACTGAAGCTACGAGTCTCGAAACGGAATTTCATCGATTTCATCAGCTTTAGAATGTGGAATTTGGTCTAGGAGAGTTGATGGAATTAAATTTGGAGTTGTAACGTGGATTTTAGGTCCTAATTTAGAAGTTTGAAGAATTTTTAGGCTAAGGTTTGACTTTGGTCAACATTTGGAGTTTCAATGTTCGGAGTGAAATTTTGATGACTCCGTTGGATTTTGGGAATGATTTTAGGTCTAAGGGTGGTCTTGTTGAATTTTTGGAGGTCCCGAGCTCGTTTTGGTATTTTGAGGCTTGAAGTTAGTTTAGTTGCGATTTTTTGGGTTCCGGATCGAGGAGACCTCGAATTCAAATTTTGATGGTTCCATTGAATCCAAAATGTCGAGTTTAGTAGGGTTACATATAAAATTAATGTGCACAAGATTCTAAATGAATCTCGATGGTCTATTTGGGGATTTTGGAGTTTGATCATTGTTGTCATCTGGTGCCTAAAGCTTTCTTCTTTGCGTTCGTGGAGCTTGAGGTCGATTCAAGCAGAGTTCCTTGTGGATACCTCTGCGTTCACAGTGCATTAAATGTTTGACCTTCGCATTCGTGGCGGAGGTCTCGTATTTGCGAAGGGTCCTTGAGTTGGTCTCCGCATTCACGGGCCTCAGGCCGTGACCGCGGAGAAGGAATTACTTGAAATAGTAAGTTGAGTCCCAAAGTCGGGTTTTAGCCAATTTTTGCCATTTTTGATTTAGAGAAGCTCGGTAGAGCCGATTATAAAGGGTTATTTTCGAGGAATTTCATTGGATAAGTCATTTTAACTCGAATTCTTCATAACCCATAGATTAATTGTTGTTCTAACACGAAATTGGGGATTTTTGAATTGGAGATTTGGGATTTTTCAAGAACATGGGATTTTTGAATAAATTAATGATTTCAGATTGATTTTAACTCCAAATTCAAAACGGTTTTCGCTAATAGATTTCTTATGTTGTAAAGATTATTTTCATCTAAACAATTTCAGATTTACCTTTCGTTTTTAAAATTGGATTTTTGGGTCGATTTCGGCTCGATTTTCAAAAATTATGATATGGATGTCATTAGACTCGTATTCTTATTAGAAATTTTTTATTAGATTTTGTCGATTTGGAGCGTTGATGTAAGGTCAAGACTCAAGTTTTGGACTAGTTGTGATCGAATTCGAGGCAAGTGGATTTCTAAACCTTCATTAAGTTTGTAGAATTCTATACTTCTTGCTATGTATATTGGGGAGTAATGGGGATACGAACTCGAGAATCACTTATGAAATTTGAATGAACTAAGGATAAACAATGGGGTGATAAAAGGAAATTTGATGAATTCTATCATTATGTGTGATATGATTGATGATTTTGACTTATCTGAGATAGCATGCCTTGACTATATTAATATGACTCATGAGTTGTTATGATGATCATTGTACATTTCTATATGTGTGATCATGCCTATATTGTCAAGAAAAAGGTTTGATATCACACACAAAAAAAGTCAAATCTGTAATAGGAAACAAAAAGGAGAATCCTAGAAAGTGTTGAGAGGATCTAACAGAGAAAGGGAAAAATTCTTTTCTCTTCTTTGCAGGCTTCCGAACGTGTCGTTAGAGTCATAGATCTGAGTAGATCTGTCTAGTCCCTCCGTCGCAGCAATGCAGCACCGTCACAGCAGTTCGCCTTCTCTGTCGTAGCAGCCCCATTGCAGCAGATTTCAGGCATAGAAAATAGGGCTTCATATTTTTGAGTATCACCTGGACACATTTTTGGAACTAACGACGTGATGTGAACAGTATTTTCTGATGTGAACAGTATTTTTCGGCGGCAACTAGGTTCATTTCAACTGGAGTTGGTACCTCCGGTTTCCGTATCTATTCTTTGTTCATACACTTGTAGTTACATTTTGTATTTACCTTTGAATAATTTATTAGTTCATACGCGTTTCCATGGCTTTGGATAGTGATGGTAGACTAGGGTCATGTTCTCATTCAAGAATGGGGACGTGGACTAGGGTAATGAAGGGTAAATGGGCTAAAAGAGCGTCTAGACTGAGAGTAGGTTCTTGAAATATTGGGACGTTAATGGGAAAGTTCATAGAGCTAGTTAAGATTCTTAAAAGGAGGAAGATTAATATAGCTTGTGTCCAAGAGATAAAATGGGTAGGTCCTAGAGCTAAGGAGATAGACGCGTATAAGCTTTGGTTCTCTGGTAGATTGAAGTATAGGAATGGGGTAGGCATTTTAGTAGATAGTGATTTAAGGTATCAGGTGATGGAGGTTAGGAGAGTCACTGATAGGATGATGTCGATTAAGGTAGTCTTTGAAGGGATCACTTTGAACATTATTAGTGCATATGCGCCACAAGTGGGCTTAGGCAAGGAGGAGAAGAGGCGCTTTTGGGAGGATTTGGAAGAATTAGTGGGAGGCATACCACCTATTTAGAAGCTTTTCATGGGAGAGGATTTCAATGGGCACATCAGATCTATTTCGGGAGGGTATGACGATGTGCATTGAGGCTTTGGCTTCGGGGATAGAAATGGAGCAGGAGTTTCACTTTTGGATTTCGCAAGAGCTTTTGGGTTGGTGATAGACAATTCGAGTTTCCTAAAGAAGGAGGACCACTTGGTAACCTTCCGTAGTTCGGTGGCTAAGACTCAGATAAAATTTTTACTCCTTAGGAAGAATGATAAAGGTATGTGCAAAGACTGTAAGGTCATTTCGATCGACAACCTTATAACTCGACATAAGCTCTTGGTGATGAATTTAGGGATCAAGATAACAAGGAAGAAGAGGGTCGGGGATGATCAACCTAGGATTAGATGTGGGAGTTTGACCACGTCTAGTGCCCTAGAGATGGGAGAGAAATTGAAGGATGTATGAGCCTGGGATAGTAGTGGGGATGTGACTAGTATGTGGGATAGGACGGTTAGTTGTATTAGGGTTGTAGAAAGGGAAATGTTGGGAGTCTCGACAGGTAGTCATAGTCGGCATCGAGGGGACTGGTGGTGGAATGGAGAAATGCAAGGGAAGGTAGAAGCAAAGAAGATGGCGTATGCGAAGTTGATAGAAAATAAGGATGAGGTGGAGAAGTGGACGAATAGGGAACTTTATAAGATAGCGAGGGAGAAGGCGAAATCGGAGGTTTTGATGGAAAAAATGACAGCTTTTGAATAAGTTTATGCTGAACTAGAAGAGAAAGGCGGGGATAGGAAATTGTTTAGGCTAGCAAGGGCGCGGGAGAGAAGGTCATGCGATGTAGATCAAGTGAAGTGCATTAAGGACGAGCATGGAAAAGTATTAGTAGAGGAGACTCTCATTAAAAAGAGATGACAGCCATACTTCCATAAACTCTTGAATGAAGAAGAGGGCAGAGACATTGTGTTGGGAGATTTGAAACATACAGGGAGGCGTCATGATATTGGTCTTGCAGGTGTATTGAGGTCAAGCAGGTTAAGTGAGTTGTTCGTAGGATGCGCTGCGAAAGAGCGATCGAACCTAACGAGATTCTTGGAGAATTTTGGAAGAGCGCGAGCTCGGTAGGTTTGGAGTGACTGACCAGGTTATTTAATATCATCTTTATGATGGCAAAGATGCCCAAAGAATGGAGGTCAAGCGTAATGATCCCTCTATATAAAAACAAGGGAGATATCCAGAGTTGCAACAACTATAGAGGTATCAAGCTACTAAGCCATACTATGAAAGTGTGGAGAAGAGTGGTAGAGATGAGGGTGAGAAGAGGCGTATCTATCTCAGAGAATCAGTTCGGATTTATGCTGGAATGCTCAACTATAGAAGCCAACCATCTTATGAGGAGACTAGTGGAATAGTATAGGGAGAGGAAGAAGGACTTGCATATGGTATTCATCGACATAGAAAAGGCTTACGATAAAGTTTCAAGAGAGATACTATGGAGATATTTGGAGGCTAAAGGTGTACCTGTGGCATACATTAAGGTGATCAAGGACATATATGAGGGAGCCAAAACTAGGAGAAGGATAGTAGAAGGAGACTTAGAGCACTTCCCAGTTGTGATGGGGTTGCATCAAGGATCAGCTCTTAGTTCATTTTTATTTGCCTTGGTGATTGATGGATTGATGCGACAAATTCAAGGTAAGGTGCTATGGTGTATGGTTTTTGCGGAAGACATAGTCCTGATCGATGAGACTCATAGTAGAGTTAATGCTAAGCTGGAGGATTGGAGACATACCTTAGAGTCTAAAGGGTTTAAGCTGA
Source organism: Solanum dulcamara (assembly GCF_947179165.1). Lineage (NCBI taxonomy): Eukaryota > Viridiplantae > Streptophyta > Magnoliopsida > Solanales > Solanaceae > Solanum > Solanum dulcamara. Next base: position 73,273,770 of record NC_077243.1, on the reverse strand, counting down.
GTAGGACCAAGACAGAGTACTTAGAGTGCAAGTTCAGTGAGACACTTCAGGAGATTGGCGCGGAAGTTAGGCTTGGTGCCCAGGCTATCCAAAAGAAAAGTAGTTTCAAGTATCTTGGGTCTATCATGCAAGCCAGTGAGGAGATTGACGATGATGTCACACATCATATTGGGGTAGGGTGAATGAAATGAAGGCCCGCTTCTAGAGTTCTATGTGACAAGAAGGTGCCACTACAACTTAAAGGCAAGTTCTACAAAGTGGTGGTTAGACCGGCTATGTTGTATGGGCTGGAGTGTTGGCCAGTTAAGATTCTCACATTCAAAAGATGAAAGTTGCCGAGATGAGAATGTTGATATGGATATGTGGGCACACCAAGAGCGATAGGATTATAAACGAGGCAATTTGGGACAAGGTGGGAGTGGCCTCGGTGGAAAGCAAGATGCGGGAAATACGACTGAGATGGTTTGGACATGTGAAGAGGAGAGACACAGATGCCCCAGTGCGGAAGTGTGAGAGGTTGGCCATGGATGGTTTCAGAAAAGGTAGGGGTAGGCTGAAGAAATATTGGGGAAAGGTGATTATACAGGATATGGCACAGTTACAGCTTATCGAGGATATGACCTTAGATAGGAGAGTGTGAAGGACCCACATTAGGGTAGAAGGCTAGTACATAGTCTCGTTATTCTTCCTTATTAGTAGGCGCATTAGCACATTATGATTTCTTGTACTCTGATTTCTGTTATTATTTATTACTTTATGTACTTTGACTACTTTTTTTAAGCCGAGGGTCTTTCGGAAACAGTCGTCCTACCTTGGTAGGAATAAGGTCTGCGTACACTTTATCCTCTCCAGACCCCACGTTGTGATATTTCATTGGGTTGTTGTATCACTTTCTCATTTTATGATTTCATCTTCTCTCTAAAACATCTCTCTAAGGAAAGCTCTCAAGGAAGGGCATTTTAGTCACAAAAACGAAATAGGGTGGGACCCACCTCCAAACCTCGAAAAATTTCGTTCGAAAGATAGAATAGTAGATTCCGTCGATACGAACACAATGAAAGTTACCTCACCCTCAGATTCCACCTACAGCTCCTCAAATTTGCAAAAGACTGAAGTGATCACTGTTCATTGTTCGAGTGAGGAGCTGCTGCAAGCTGAAAAAATCATATCCTTGAGAAATCGTGGATTGCTAAATGTTATAAACAATATTGGAGATGATTCCTCATCCCATATGCCAACCACAGTGCAAAATCCACAAAAAAATTTAGTCCCAATTGAGAGAAATGCAGAGGCGCATCAGCTCAGCATCGCCGCCAGTGCGCTACCACTGCGCCTTCAATTTCCAGCCACTTCCGGCGATATTCGAGCCCTCGCACCACCTGGGCTTTGTTCGCAAGGACAAGGCGCCCCGCTAGGAACAAAAATCTCCGGAGAAATCAACTCCAGCGAACAAATTGTTGTCGGCGCCGGAGCTCCGGAAAGCCATAACGCACAAGATGAATGCCAAAATGTTCCTCAAGCTGTTATCAATCTCCCCAGCCATGTGCGCCACCTCGAATCACTGCCACACTCTTCGAATTTATCCTTGAGCTCTGACAACAATGGAGTCGCCGGAGCTCCGGCGAGCCAATTCATCCAAGACCAATACCAAAAGGTGCGTAACAGTGTGGATAAGGTTTCTAACTATAACACATGTCTCGAATCTCCACAAACAAGTTCAAATTCAAAAAGTCATCAAGACGACTTTGGTGGTGCCGGAGCTCCGGTGAACCAATTGGCAAGAGACCAATTCCAAAAGACTCATCAAGGTGTTATAAAGCTTTCAAGCTATATAGAGTGCCTCGAATCACCATCAACAAGCTCAAATTCAAAAAGTCGTCAAGACTTGCATCTTCCTGAAGAACACTGTCACAGTGTTGTTCGATCTGAAGCTGTGGCTGTTGTATTGGATCATGTTCAAAATCACCAACAAGGAAATAGAATGCTAATATTGGAAGTCATTGAAGAAAATGGTCATGCCCCAAAAGAAATTTCGAAGGGGAACTTCACTGATAAGCAATGGAATAGTGCTCCTACTGTGGTTCATCTAAGTAAGTCTTCTAACTATTTCAACCAATATCTAGTAAAAGGTGCTGATCATATTAACAATGTTGTTCAAATGCATAGTGACACTGTCGAACCTCATGAACTTAGCTTACTTGATAATAATGTACAAAAAGGAAATTTAGCTAATGCTGCTACTGTTAAGCCTACTAATTTGCATCTTGATGTGACCAAGAATAATGAGGAAATTCAGAATTCTACTCACAATGTTGATGCTGATCTTGTTGCTAAGCCCAAGGAGCAGGGGAACATAATACTTGGTAATGTTGAAAAAAACAAACAACCTGCCCAGTTGAACAGGGGGCTCAATGTGAAATCTTAACCTGTCCATAGACCTTATGTTCCTAATAGCAATCCTATGAAAGTGTCAAATAATTTTGATGCTATTAAATCTACTAACAAACCTGCTGCTCTGAATACTAGAAGCAACCTAGGTTCCAAAAACTCAAACCAACTTAGAGCTCCAAGTTTTAATACTCCTACTCCTAATAATCATGTGGTGCTTCCCAATACTAATTTACCTGCCACACAAACCAAGCACCCCAATACTAATACTCCAACCCCTCCTAATCCTGTCATCCACCAAACTCTGGCTACTAAGTTGAGAGCCCAAGAAGCTATGAAAACAGACATTATTGATATTACACCCCCCAAAATTACCACAAAGCAAGGCTATCCAACTATAGTATTTACAGAATAAGATTTCCTGGTGAAATTGGCTAGTGATTGTAAGTATACTCTAATAGGAAAATTCACAAATACTATGCCTAAGATGGAAACCATTAGAAAGGAATTCATCTTGCAAACAGAGCTCAGAGGAGGAGTGAAACTTATCCATTTTAACTCTAGGCATCTGTACATAGACTTGGACAATGAGTATGATCACTCTACTGTATGGTCCAAAGGAAAAATGTACATAAATGGCCAACTTATGAGACTCCAGCTGTGGACCCCCACCTTCAAGCCTGAAGAAGAAACATCTCTAGTTCTTATATGGGCTATATTACCTGAATTACCTTGGCACTGTTATCGTCTTGAAGTGGTAACCCCATTACTATCCCCAATTAGAAAGGTGTTGTTCTTGGATTTGGCAACCTACAAGAAAACAAGGGGTAGTGTTGCAAAAGTCAAAGTACAAATTGACCTTACAAAACAAAGACCACAGCATGTATGGATGGGTTATGGTGAAGATGAAAATGGAGCAGGAAGGTGTCAGTCTATCTAATATGAGGGGGTGCCAGATTACTGTCAACACTGCAAACATCAAGGTCACACCATTCATGTTTGTACTGTAAAAAGAAGGGATGAAGATAATAAGAAAAAGCAAGTTCAAGAAGAAGAAGCAAGAAACAAAGATAAGTCCAGCAATGAAAAGAATAAAGAACAACAGAACAAGGAGCTAAAACACCAAGAAGACAAACAAACTAAGGAACAACAAAACACTAGCAAAGCTGAAGCTAAAAAAAGAGACCAAGAACATGCAGGTTGGCAAATTCAAAGGAGGAAAGGCAAAAAAGATGGACAACATAACCAACAACAACCACAACAACATAAAACACAAGTATCCATGACAAAAGGGGAAAGTTCAGTACCACCCCAGCATATTATCAGCAGCAGCAAAGAAGGAAAATCTCAACAGCAGGCAGGTATGCTTAATAACTCTAACTTTAATACTTGTAATATCCAAGCTTGTAATGTAGACTCTGGAGTCCAGAGCCTACTCCCCACTTCCCATACAATATTGGATCCCAGCCCCCATAATCCCATACAGCAGGTATTACATGTTAATGAAAATAGCAGACCTGCAGACAAACAAAAAGAGCAAAATTTTACTGCCAGGTGTGCACCAAATACTGGTTTGAATAATGTGGAAAGCAACAAAGCCAATGGAAAAATCCCAGGTATTGACTTAATGCTCCCACACCCCCATGGCTCCCCCAATTACTTTAATATCTTAAATAGTATTAATGTTGTGGCTGAAGAAGTCTGTGGAGGTCAGGTTGGAGGAATACAGGAGCAAATCACTAATCTGCAAGAAGGGGAAACCAAGGGGAGGGAAAATCTATTAGTTGACCATAGGAAAGCCCCTAGAGCCCCTGCCACCACTATTCCAGCAGATATAAGGTCTAACATGCCATTGCAACAAGATGATGTTCAACAGTTTTCAGAGGACAGTGATAAAGGAGGTGTTGAATCTCCAAAAATTAGTGAACAAAATACAGGTGCAGTGATTCAGCTACTGAACAATAAATATACTCTTTCTTTGAGTAAAAAGAAGAGGGAGGCACTGAAGAAAAAGATAGAAAAAAAGTAAAAAATATCTGTCTGAAAAGACACAACACAGAGTGAACTATGTGTTGGTTGATGAACAAGCAGGGATTCATATTACACCTCTTCAAATTCAATCCAGATCTACTGAGTTGTGTGTGCTTAATAAGAGAGCCATATCAGATGACTTGGAGGATGAATTTAGACCTATTCAATCTGAAGATGAAGAGGACCTAGATCAAAGGGAACAAACTCATGATGAGGATGAGGAAACTAGTACCTCTCCCATTAGAGCACTGGATGATATCACAGATTCTACAACTCAGGATGAAGTATTGCAGGTCACTGAGAAGCAGGGTTTATCACCCAGGGGTCAGCAAGCAAAGAAGAAGAAGAAAAAATAGAAACAAGACATCTCCACCAGTTCAGATAATGCTACTTGTAAGAGTGGCATCAACACAAGGTCCAAATCCCTGAAAATTTGATGATGAATACAATATGCTGGAATGCAAGGAGTATTGATACTCAAGGTGCCTTGGATAGACTCCAAAAACTCAAGGATTATCACAAATTATCTATGTTGGCAATCCTGGAACCATTTGCTAATCAATCAAATCTCAACCACTACAGAATTCAGCTGAGAATGGACAGTGCCATTCATAATCCCAATAACAAGATTTGGTTGTTTTGGACTAAGGATGTGGACTGCTCTATTATAGACCAAGATGAACAACAGTGTACTTGTGAAATCAAACATGTGGCTAATCCTAATTCTCATATTATTACATTTGTTTATGCCAAGTGTAAGGATTACATGAGAAGAACTCTTTGGGATAAAATGTTGTAGTATGCTGACACAGACAAGCCATGGTGCATTATGAGAGACTTTAATGTGATCACTGATGTTGATGAAAAACTAGGAGGACAACCATACAATATGAACAAAAGCTTAGAGTTCATAAGTGTAATTGAGGCATGTGGTCTCACTGATCTGGGATTCCATAGGCAGAAATTTACATGGTGCAACAACAGGGACATGGAAGTTAGAATTTGGAAGAGACTGGACAAGGCCATGGTGAATGATAGGTGGTTATAGATGATGCCCATGACTACTGTGGCTCATCTTGCTTCAACAGGTTCAGATCACTCCCCCCTATTACTTGAATGTAAGGAGACTCACAGTAATCCTATTAAATACTTCAAGTTCCTCAACTGTTGGGTGGATAATGAGACTTTCCAGTACACTGTTAGAGTCTGTTGGGAAAGACCAGTAGAGGGTAATCCAATGAGAATATTCCACTTGAAACTTAAGAGGGTGGCTAACACCCTTAGTAGCTGGTCAAGGCAACAGTATGGGGACATATATGAAGCTGTCAAAGAGTTTGAAGAGAAGGTAAAGCAAGCTGAAGATGATCTCATCCAAGACAAGTCTGAGGATAACAAGATCAAGCTGAATCTTGTGAATGCTCAGTACATTAAATACTTGAAGACTGAACAATCCATCCTTAAACAAAAAACTAAGCTTCAGTGGTTTAAGGAGGGAGATGCCAATTCCAAGTACTTTCATGCTATTATTAGAGGAAGGAGAAGAAGATTATTCATCCATCAGATTACTGATGAACAGGATAATACTATTCAAGGTAATCAGAATATAGCTACTGCTGCATGTGACTACTTTGAGAAGATCTTTACTGGTAAGGATGATGCTATCAATGAAGATATCCTCAGATGTATCCCCAAATCCATCACAGATAATCAAAACCAGTCTCTTAATGCTATGCCTACTAAAGAGGAGCTGAAAGAAGCTGTATTTTCCCTCAGTGATGTATCTGCTGCAGGTCCAGATGGTTTTAATGGCAAGTTCTTCCAAACTAGCTGGGATATCATCAGTGAAGACTTATTCAATTTGGTGAAATACTTTTTTTGTGGGCATTCTATTCCCAAGTTCATCTCACATGCTTGTTTGGTCCTACTCCCAAAAGTAGATCATCCTAATAAGTTATCAGATTTCAGGCCTATATCACTAAGTAACTTCACCAATAAAGTTATTTCAAAGATCCTATGTCTCAGACTTGCTCCTATTCTTCCTCAACTGATCTCTGAAAATCAGTCAGGTTTTGTTAAGGGAAGAAGTATATCTGAAAACATTATGTTGGCACAGGAAATCACTCATAGCATTAAAAAACCAAAGCTTGGAGATAATGTTGTGATCAAATTAGACATGGCCAAAGCCTATGACAGGGTGTCCTGGGCATTTATATGTCTAGTCATGAGAAGGTTTGGATTTGGAGAAGTATTTATTGACATGGTTTGGAGACTTATGGCTAATAACTGGTATTCAGTTATTGTGAATGGAGGTAGGCATGGTTTCTTCCACTCTACAAGAGGCCTCAAACAGGGAGATCCACTATCCCCAGCCCTATTTATTTTAGGTGCTGAGGTACTATCAAGAATGCTCAATAATGTTCATCAATACTATTTGTATAAAGGTTTCCACATGGAGAAGAAAGGTCCATTGATTAATCATTTGAGCTTTGCTGATGATATAATCATTTTCACTTCAACATGTAGCTACTCTCTCAAGCTGATCATGAAGACACTGGAAGTGTATGAGCAGACTTCAGGCCAGCTTATTAACACACAAAAGAGTCAGTGCATGATCCCTCTGAATGCTGATCCTGAGATCACTGAAAGGGTCACTTCTACCACTGGTTTCAAAACAACTCATGGCCCTATTACTTACTTGGGTTGCCCCTTATATATTGGAGGTCAAAGGATCATATACTTTACTAGTATGGTGTCCAAAGTAATATCCAGAATTAGAGGATGGCATACCAAAATCCTCAGTTATGGGGGGAGAGCTGGTCTTGTGAAGTATGTGTTGCAGTCCCTCCCAATTCATCTCTTATCTGCTGTGATTCCAACTTCCACTACACTCAAACAAATAAAGTCCCTTATAGCAGACTTCTTTTGGGGATGGGACAAAGAAAAAAGAAAATACCATTGGGCATCATGGGAGACCCTCAGCTACCCAACAGATGAAGGAGGTGTTGGCATGAAAAATCTGAAAGATGTCTGCCTAGCAATGCAATATAAACAATGGTGGATTTTCAGGTCTAAGAAGACTCTATGGGGGAGCTTTCTGAGGGCCAAGTATTGCCAAAGGGCAAATCTAGTAATCAAGAAATAGGACACTGGTCAATCAATTATGTGGAAACACATGATGACAAACAAAGCTGAGATTGAGCCTCATATACAGTGGCACCTTAACTCAGGCTCTTGCAGTTTTTGGTGGGATGATTGGCTAGGAATTGGCCCCCTAGCTTATCACAAAGACTATCTACCTAGACTTAACAATACCACTGTCTTCAAGTTCCTGAAGAATGGAGAATGGGATGAAGAGAAGGTGAGGCAACATGCACCACAACATCTGATACAGAAGATTCTCAGTTTTTCCTTCAAGTATCAACCTAACATCCCAGATACAGCCTACTGGAAGCTGACCTCAGATGGAAACTTCACTTGTGCTTCAGCTTGGAACAAGATCAGGCCAAAAAGGAACAAAACCATGACTGACACTTATGTATGGCATAAGAATATACCTTTTAGGATATCCTTTCTTGTTTGGAGAACTCTCAGAAGCAAGTTGCCCACTAATGAAAGTATTGAGAAATTTGGTCATGCACCTGTTCAGTGCTCTTGTTGCTACAGGTCAGGATGGGATAATATAGATCATATATTCATCTCAGGACACATGGCTAGACATATATGGAATTATTTCTCTGATTGTTGGGGTATACATCACAGCAGCAGCCCCATGAGGAGCACTCTGATGAAATGGTGGTTGGTTAAACCAAATAATGAAGTCCATAAACTATTAATGCAAGCTACCCCCATATTTATCTGTTGGAACCTATGGAAGAACAGATGTGCTAGCAAATATGGAGGAAAAAAGTCAAGCAGTACTAGAGTAAAGTTCTTAGTTATCAAAGAACTTTACATGCTGATCTTCACAGGTTTCCCTTACCTTAGCTGGCCAAGTGACTGGAAGGAGCTAATAATTATGGTGGAAAGCTGCAGTCAGGAGCTGAAAATCACCCAAGTTAGTTGGCACAAACCAACTTACAATGTGGTTAAATTTAACACTGATGGAAGTGCTTTGAATAATCCTGGGAAAATTGGAGCTGGGGGCATCCTAAGAGACCACAAAGGAAACCTCCTTTATGCATTTGCTGTACCACTTGGAGTTGGTTCTAACAACCAAGCTGAGGTACAGGCTGCTCTTCTGGGCATCACTTGGTGCATTCAACATGGCTACAGCAGGGTCCTACTGGAGGTTGACTCTGAATTACTTGTGAAATGGCTAAAACAAGAGATTACACCACCCTGGACTATCAGGAATTACATCACAGACCTGCAGGAGCTGATCATAATGCTAGATTTCTTTCAATGCAAGCACATCTATAGGGAAGCTAACTTTGTTGCAGATACACTTTCCAAGCATAGCCACAGTGTAGACAGCATGGTTCAATTCTACAGTGCTCAACAGCTTCCTAAGGAAACAAGAGGATACTACATCCTAGACAAAATGGGGATGCAGAATTTTAGGAGGACAAAACTGAAGAGGATCAAACAACCTCCTTGAATTGTATACCATTAATAGTAGTACAGAACTCCCTATGTATAAATTCATAGTTAGGAGTTTTGTAAAGGGGAGAGTCTCCCTTGTTTATTGCCTTCCTAGAGCAATCAACCTACCCCTAGAGGTAAGGATTAGAGTAGATAGTTTCTTTTTTCTTTTCATTCTTGATTGTGTAGGTACCAACAGATTTGGAAAATGGGAACAAACAACTGCAAGCTAGGTGAGGTTTTCTTCTTGGCACAGCAGCTGCAAAATGAACCAATGGATAACTTGGAGATGGCCTTGGAGCTGCAAGAATGCTGTAGAGATGCAGCATAAGAATCAGCAAAGGGATTTTTCCTTTTGTTTGTTTATCTGGTGCAGGTATCATGAAGCTTTGAGCCTGGTATTGGAGTTTCAGTAGCTGAGATTGGAATTCTTGGACCAACAACCTACCATAGACCTGCAGCATCTCAGCAACATCACTTGCATATGCTACATTACAGCTGCAGCAGTGAATGTAACTGAGCCACAGCAGCAGCAAATCAACAAATGCATCATGATACATCAAAAGGCCTCCAAACTTTGCATCATGATACATCAGCAACCACATTGGCTTTACCCGGATGATAGTGCACACTCATGTCATAGTCCTTAAGGAGTTCTAGCCACCTCCTTTGCCTTAGATTAAGGTCCTTTTGGGTAAACACATATTGAAGACTCTTATGATCAGTATAGACATCCACATGCACCCCATAGAGGTAATGCCTCCAAATCTTCAAAGCAAAAACAACAGCCGCCAATTCAAGGTCATGGGTAGGGTAGTTGCGCTCATGCACCTTTAATTGCCTAGAAGCATAGGCTATTACCTTGCCCTTTTGCATTAAGACACAACCTAAACCAATCTTTGAAGCATCACAATAAACTACAAACCCTTCTAATCCTTCTGGGAGAGTCAAAATAGGAGCAGAGGTAAGTCGATCTTTTAAGGTCTGGAAACTCTTCTCACACTCATCTGTCCATATGAATTTGGATTTCTTTTGGGTCAATTTTGTCATAGGAGATGAGATGGAAGAAAAGCCTTTGACGAACCGTCTATAGTACCCGGCTAGACCTAAGAAGCTCCTAATGTCTGAAGGAGATAATGGTCTAGGCCAATTTTTGACTGCCTCTATTTTCTTAGGATCAACCTTGATTCCATCACCGGACACTACGTGACCAAGAAATGCTACCTCCTTTAACCAAAATTCACACTTACTAAATTTTGCAAATAATTGTTTATCCCTCAATGTTTGAAGCACAACTCTCAAGTGATTTTTATGTTTTTCCTCACCCCGAGAGTAAATTAAAATATCATCAATGAAGACTACTACAAAGGTATCAAGGTAAGGTTTGAACACCCTATTCATCAAGTCCATAAACACCGCCGGTGCATTCGTCAACCCAAAACTCATCACCACAAACTCATAGTGACCATACCTTGTTCGGAAGGCTGTTTTGGGAATATCACACTCCCTTACCCGTAGTTGGTGGTAGCCGGACCGAAGGTCGATCTTGGAGAAGTGACTTGCCCCTTGTAATTGATCAAACAAGTCATCTATTCTAGGGAGTGGGTACTTGTTCTTAATGGTCATCTTATTTAATTGCCGATAGTCTATGCACATTCGAAGTGAACCATCCTTCTTTCTTACAAATAGAACGGGAGCACCCCATGGCGAAATACTTGGTCTTATGAACCCCTTCTCTAACAAGTCCTTTAATTGTTCCTTTAGCTCTTTCAATTCTGCTGGGGCCATGCGGTAAGGAGGAATAGAGATAGGTTGGGTATCGGGGAGGATATCAATACCAAAATCAACTTCCCTTTCGGGAGGGACACCGGGAAGGTCATCAGGAAAGACATCGGGGAATTCATTGACTATAGGAACTGACTCAAGAGAAGGACTTTTGGAGTTGACATCCCTAACCCTCACAATATGGTAAATACATCCCTTAGAAATCATTTTGCGAGCCTTAAGATAAGAAATAAACT